>NC_134353.1:805002340-805079840 GCF_048569485.1 Anomaloglossus baeobatrachus | reverse complement strand
GTCTCTCCTTGCGGTAGCAGCACACCTCTGTCTCTCTATCTCTGCTCTAGGAAGTCCCCCATATACCTTGAATAAGAGATTAATTTGAATAACTTTCTTTGCACTTTTGTATTTATTTGGTGGAATGAGAGCACCATTACAATTGTAATTTTCATATACCAGCATCAAAGAAAGTCAATCAAATGCAACACTTATATTATTTGTATCTTGGTCTCCCTAGCAAATGTGAGAAAAAGGGAAGGTCCAAATGTATAAGGTTATATTAGTTGAACGATTTTTTGGGAGTCTAGCTCTAGAATACATTTTAAATTCCTGGGGTGCTATTTTGAACATATTTATAGCATTTAAAGGGGTTGTTTACTACTGGATTACCCCAACTTAATCGTGATTAGAGCACATTATTGATAAGCTGCAGCCAAAAGATGGCTGCTCTTTGGCTGCAGCCTACATGTGGCACAGCTAATTATGTCATTCTCCGGGAACAGCCGTGCTGACATCTCTGCAATGTCGCCACTGCACAAGGTGAGTATCCATCATTTTATTTAATTGGGATTCTGACTTTATTAAGCTGGGGTTATCAAGTAGCGGACTACCCCTTTAAAGATTCTGGATGAACATGGTTTATAAAAATATATATCTATATTTGTTTTTCAGTTCTTTGATGTAATTTCCACCAGCGAGAAGCCTTTGTCAGAACAAGATTGGTACCATGGTGCAATACCAAGAGTTGAAGCACAAGAGCTATTAAAGCAACAGGGAGACTTCTTGGTGCGAGAGAGCCATGGGAAACCCGGTGAATATGTCCTTTCTGTGTTCTCAGATGCACAGCGGAGGCATTTTATCATTCAGTTTGCTGATGTACGTCTGTGAAACACTTTTATATTATTTATGAATGTTTTTTCTAGAAGTTTCACTCCATAATTCCTTGTGTGTGATTGTTTTGTGACATTATTCTGCCACTAGTGTTTTAAAAAGTTTCACTGTTTACGATTATTTTTTTAGTTGCCACTAAAATGTTTGCATGATTGTTTAATCCCTTATCGGAACCTGTTTTCACTTTCCTGGACAGGCCACTTCTTGTGGTATTAAGTCTGGAATGCTTCCTCATGTCTCATTGATTCAGAACTTTTTTTTTTTTTTTTCTTTTCTCTCTCCATAACACACTCTACTTTTTAGCCATCAACTTAGTTTGATAAGATTTGCATTTATTTAGAAAAAAAAATCTAAAATTTCACAAAAATGTTCAAAAATTCGTAATTTTTGAAACTTGAATTTTTATGCTCTTAAAACAGACTGTCATACCACTGATGATAGATGAAATTTGTCAAGAATCACAGCTTCTGTCAAGCCCTGGGTTAGTAATGAAAGGTGCCTGTGACACCTCCATTACTAACCCTGTAAGTCAAAAGAAATGAACACAAATACAGAAAAATTCTTTATTTGAAATAAAAGCACAGACAGTCTTTCACCTATTTAGTATCCCTCAAAACACCCTCGCAGGTGTGACTTAATTCACAACAACGTCCCACAATGATGTTTGGTTCTGCTACATCCAGAATCAGTGGTGAGTAGTGACATTAGAGATCTTGACCGCTCACTGCGGCCTCAGGAACACACTCATGGCAGCAGGGGAGTTGCCGACCATGATAAGCGGGGATGTCGTGAGGTCACCGGAGTTCACAGCTGCTAACTATCCCTCTGCGTGTTAGCCGGGCAGCTGTTAACTCCGGTAACCTTACAAAGGTCACCGGAGTTCAGAGCTGGCCAGCGTGAACTGCGGTTACCTCAGTGATGTCACCACAGGTCACATGGTACGCCGGCCAATCACTGCCATGCCAATACTTGGCATGGCTGTGATGGTGACTGAAGTGCCCTCAGCCTGGGCCCTTGTTGATTGCCTGTGCTGCCAAACGGACGTACAGTTGGAAGTTTGTGTTTGGGGTTCGTCACCGGACACTGTGTGTCTGGTACGAACCTTGAACATTCCCATTCGGGTTCGCCCATCCATATATGAGAGATGTACTAACTGTTTGGATATACTTTATTATCGAAAAGTACTGGTTACGCACACAATAGAGCATGTAGGGGAAGGATTGTTAATTGATTTTGGGGCCTAAGTTTTGCTGGAATTATTCAATGGTATTTTTTTTCTTTTATACAATCCTCACTGTTAGGGGGCAGTAGTTGCTACTTTGTATTGGTGGATCACTTAAAATCCCGATAAAATATATTTCTCGGTGTAAAACATGTGGCAAAGTTTACGGGTTATGAATACATTTTAAGTGTACTGTATAAAATAAGTCTGTGTGTGTATATGTATATATAAATTTTATACCCACAATTAAATATTATATAGTCTGCGAATATATATTATAATACACACACACACACACACACACACACACTTTGTTTAGTTAGTTTCTCTATGGGTCTTTTATTTGTTTAAATTGTCTAATACACTTATACACTACAGTTCAAAAGTTTCGGGTCACTTAGATATTCCCTTATTTTTTTTAAAGAAAAGCACACTTTTTCAATGACGTAACATTAAATTAAACAAATACACTCTATACATTGTTAATGTGTTAAAAGACTTCTAGCTGCAAACGTCTGGTTTTTAATGCAATATTCTCATAGGTGTATTGTGGTCCATTTCCAACAACCACCACTCCAGTGTTCTAATGGTACATTGTATGCTAACTGTGTTAGAAGGCTAATGGATGTTAAGAAATCCCTTGAAAACCCTTGTTTTAAGTATGTTTGCACAGCTGAAAATAGTTTTGCTGATTTAGAGAAGCTATAAAACTAACCTTCATTTGAGCTAGTTGAGAATCTTGAGCATTACATTTGTTGGTTCTATTAAACTCTCTTTCATGTGAAACTCGGCAGTCTATTCTTGTTCTTAAGGCTATTCCATGCGAGAAATTGCCAAGAAACTGAACATTTCCTACAAGTGTTTACTACTCCCTTCAGAGGAGAGCACTAACAGGCTCTAACCAGAGTAGAAAGAAGTGGGAGACCCTGCTGCACAACTGAGCAGCAAGACAAGTACATTAGTGTCTCTAGTCTGAGAAATCGACGCCTCACAGGTCCTCACTGGCAGCTTCATTAAATAGTACCCGCAAAAAGCCAGTGGCAATGTCTACAGTGAACAGCCGACTCAGGGATGCTGGCCTTCAGGGCAGAGTGGCAAACAAAAAGCCATATCTAAGACTGGCTAATATAAGGAAAAGATTAATGTGGGCAAAAGAACACAGACATTGGATAGAGGAAGATTGGAAAAAGTGCTGTAGACAGACAAATCGAAGTTTGAGGTGTTTGGATCACACAGAACAACATTTGTGAGACGCAGAATAACTGATAAAATGCTGGAAGAGTGCCTGGTGCCATCTGTCAAGCATGATGGAGTTAATTTGATGGTCTGGGGTTGCTTTGGTGCTGGTAAAGTGGGAGGTGAGTACAAGGTAAAAGGGATTTTGAATAAGGAAAGCTAGCATTCATTTTGCAACGCCATTCCATACCCTGTGGACAGAGCATGATTGGAGCAAATTTCATCCTACAACACCACAATGACTCAAAGCACACCTCCAAATTATGCATGAACTATGAAGAAGCAGGCAGCTGGTATTCTATCTGTAATGGAGTGGCCAGCCCAGTCACCAGATCTCAACCCTATTGAGCTGTTGTGGGAGCATCTTGACCGTATGGTACGCAAAAAGTGCCCATCAAGCCAATCCAACGTGTGGGAGCTGCTTCTGGAATCATGGGGTGAAACATCTCCAGATTACCTCAGCAAATTAACAGCTAGAATGCCAAAGGTCTGCAAAGCTGGAATTGCTGCAAAGAAGCATTCTTTAACGAAAGCAAAATTTGCAGGAGAAAATTATTATTTCAAGTTAAAATCAATATTTCTAACCTCGTCAATGTCTGGACTATATTTTCAATTTATTATGCAACTCATTTGATAAATAAAAGTATGATTTTTCATGGAAAGACAAAATTGTCTCAGTGATCCTAAACTTTTGAACTGTTGTGTACATTATATGGTACTAAACCGATCAATATTACAATGAGCGGTCGCCTTTTAGACACTACTTGTGGCAGGCTCTAAGAGGACACCATACTAGTCAGACCCAGAAGAAATTATTTGGCTTCTGGTTGCAATGAAAACCATTGGCTTCCTGCCGCAGTCTCACCGTAGTGCCGATGGACTGAAAGATGGAGCCTCCTTGTTATCACAACCTTCAAATTACAATTGATAGTGACATTTAAAGGGTTAAACAGTCAGCCATACCCTGGCACTTGTTTTGGCTTTTATAGCACGCGCTCAGCTATCTGTAAATCCAAACTTCCTCCTGTGATTTGGCTGCCACAGCTCTTGTCCACTTAATCCCCAAATATTCCATCACTTACATTTCCGGGAATTCACTGCAAAATAGGATGTGCCAATGCATCAATATCTGTAAGGGGTTAACTGTAGTGCCTTTCAGTATTTTTCTAATTCCATAAACTTATCTTCCATGGAATCTGAGTTGCTGCAGGAAAAACTGTTGTACATTATCTGCTGTCATTTAGTGGTTAGTATCTTTCCCTGTATACAGCTTCAGAAAAAGAACTTTTATTTAAAAACTTTTTTTTTTCTTTTTTCCCCGGCTGCTTTAAAATCGATTTTAACATTACAATTATGGAATCGTAAGAGAAAATCTTATTTTCCAAGCATAGTGTCTCTGCTCACCATGCTGTGCTGTCCTCAGGAAGGTTAGAGGGGTAGCCTTCACTGATCTGCTGCAAAGGTCTTGTCAAGCAGTGTGTGGATTAGGCCGACATCACACTAGCGTATAGATGTGAGAGCATCAGATGCGATATGATTATGATCCTCAGCTCAGTCTCTTCTGTGAGCATGAGCCGAGTGTCATGCAACTATGATCCGATCCTGAGATTGAGTGTGAGTGTAATCTCTCCATCTCCTCTATTGTCTGTCTTGGCATATATCGCATCGCACTTGAGGGCAGTGCGATGTTTCACTCGCACCCATAGACTTGTATGGGTGCGAGTGAGCAGAGACTCAAACGTTTTTTTTTCCTCAGTCTGGTTAGGGCTGAGGAAAAACTCGCCAATCTGTGTTACCTGACTGGTTAACATTAGGTTGTGTGGAATCGAAGGTTTTCTCACATTGCACTCCTGCGAGTCATAAGTCAGTGTGATGCTGGCCTTACTTAGATCTTTGTTTAAAGCAAGTTGACAAATTGAGAGCAAGGGCCTTAACAGGAACTAAACCATTTTTCTATTAGTCATTTGTTTGTATTAAAGGGAACCTGTCACCTGATTTGGCGACTATCTGCAGCCATCTCCAGTGAGCTCTTACATACAGCATTCCAAAATTCTGTATATAACAGCCCATGCAGTGCTGTAGAACGTAATAAACACTTTTATAATACTCACCTGCTGAGCGAGCCGGTTCGATGGGTGTCGCTGGTGTCCGTTCCGTCGCCTCCTCTCTGCAGCGATCGCTATCCTTCTACCCAGCCGAGTATGGATGACGTGTCCTGCGTCATCCACACAGGCTGGCATTGTGGTCCTGCGCAGGCACAGTTTGATCTGCCCTGCTCAAGGTAGATCAAACTACTGTAATGCATAGGTACGATGAAAGGTTAAAGACTGCACATGTACACTACAATACTTTGATCTGCTCTGAGTAGAGCAGATCAAAGTGCTCCTGCGCAGGACACGTTATCCTCGGCTAGGTAGAAGGAGGACGGCGATAGAGAAGAGGCGCCGGACCAGAGAGCAGCAACACCCATCGGACCAGACCACCACCTAGGTGACTATTATAAAAGTGATTTTTACGTTCTACAGAGCGCCCTGGGCTCTTATATATTGCAGTCTGGAATGCTGTATATAAGAGCTCACTGGTGGTGGCCACAGCTTATGGTCTCCAAATCTGGGGACAGGTTCTCTTTAAGTACATTTTGGTGGAGAATGTTTTCAAGCAGGTGTGGGCAATTTAATTTCCCAAGCGGCCACATGAGTAGCTGACTGTAACTGTTTGTGGAGGGCTCAAATCATAGGTTGAACTTAATTCTGCTCATTATTATTGTTGTTGATTTTTATCACTTAATATTGAACACAATAAAGTATGTTGACTTGCTTTTGCTACTAATGCATGCTAAAATAGGGCTTACTGTCACATGTATTCTTACCTGTTGCAGCTAATCAAAACCATATGATTTACTGCTTTTTCTATTAAAAAAAAAAAACAAAAAAAACTTCAAATCTCCACCCATGTACTATAATGTAAAGCCCTTTCAGCTAGAAAGCCCTTCATGCAGTGTAATGTTCCCACAAAGGACCAGACACAGTATGATAACTCCCCATACAGCCCTTAACCCAGTATTATGTCCTCTTGCATAGTATGATGTCCCCACAAAGCCCCCACTCCATGCAGTGCAATGCCCCCACACAGCCTCTCATGCTGTATGGTGTCTCTACTCACAATCTTCCATACAGTATGATGTCCCTAAAGAGTCTTCCACGAATATGATGTAACCATAAAGCCCCTTTTGCAGTATGATAATCCTTACGAAGCCTACTTTGCAGTATGGTGTCCCCACACAGCCTTTCACACAATATGATGTTTTCACAAAGCACCTCAAGCAGTATTATGTCTCCTCACAGCCACCATGCAGTATGACGTCTCCTCACAGCCACCATGCAGTATGATGTCCTCTCACATCCCATCACGCAGTATGATGATTCCATGATGTCCCTACAAAGCTCCCTACGAAATATGATGTCCCCACACAGCCGACCATGCAGTTTGATGTTTCCTCAAATTCCCCCACTCAGTATGAGGTCCCCTCAAATCCCCCCACGTAGTTTGATGTCCCCACAAATCGTTCCACGTAGTTTGATGTCCCCCTCTAATCCCTCCATGTAGTATGATGTCCACTCAAATTGCTCCACATAGTATGATGACTCCGCAAATCCCCCAACGCAGTGTGGTGTCCCCTCAAATCCTCCAATGTAGTATGATGTCCCCAAACAGCCCCCAATGCAGAATGTTCTCACAAAGCCCCAACACAGTATTATATCGTCACAATGCCCCTCACTTATGGTGGTATCACACATAGCGACAACGACGTCGCTGCTAAGTCACCATTTTCTGTGACGTAGCAGCGACGTCCCATCGCTGTCGCGGTGTGTGACATCCAGCAACGACCTGGCGACCTGCTGTGAGGTCGCCGGTCGTTGCTGAATGTCCTGCTTCATTTTTTGGACGTTGCTCTCCCGCTGTGAAGCACACATCGCTGTGTGTGACGGCGAGAGAGCGACGAACTGAAGCGAGGAGGGAGCAGGGAGCTGGCGTCTGGCAGCCTGCGGTAAGCTGTAACCACGGTAAACATCGGGTAACCAAGAAGCCCTTTCCTTGGTTACCCGATATTTACCTTAGTTACTAGCGTTCGCCGCTCTCACGCTGCCAGTGCCGGCTCCCTGCATACGTAGCTGGAGTACACATCGAGTAATTAACCCGATGTGTATTCTGGATAGAAGTGCAGGGAACAGGGAGCCGGCACTGGTAGCGTGAGAGCGGCGGACGCTAGTAACTAAGGTAAATATCGAGTAACCAAGAGAAGTGCTTTCCTTGGTTACCCGATATTTACCGTAGTTATGCTTCCACGCGTCGCTGGGGGCTGGGGGCTGGTCACTGGTCGCTGGTGAGATCTGCCTGTTTGACAGCTCACCAGCGACCATGTAATGACGCAGCAGCGATCCTGATGAGGTCAGATCGCTGGTCGTGATCGCTGCTGCGTCGCTATGTGTGACACCACCTTTAGTATGATGTCCTAACAAAGCCCCTCTCACAGTATGTGTCCACAAAGCTGCTCAGAGTATGGTTTCCCTCAAATAATGATAATTTAAAAAAATAGAACAAAAAAACCCAAACTATTCACTTTGTCCCGATCCCCTCCTTATCCAGTCTGTTCAGTTTACTGAGAATCTGCACAGCAGTCATGATGTAGTGACGTCATTGTTGCCGCTGCACTGCTTATGCACAGGCTTAAGGCTGCTTTACACCAGACAATCTATCGTGCGATAGATCGTCGGGGTCACGGTTTTTGTGACGCACATCCGGCATCGCTGGCGATGCCGGCCTGTGTGACACCTCCTAGCGACGCAGTATCGCTCACAAATCGTGAGTCGTGTACTGCTCGCTAGGTTCCATATCATGGTTTAATTTAGTAGTTCATCGTTTCCGGGGTAGCACACGTCGCTCCGTGTGACACCCCGGGAACGATGAACAGCAGCTCACCTGCGTCACGCGGCCGCAGCCGGCTATGTGAAGGAAGGAGGTGGGCGGGATATTTACGTCCCGCTCATCTCCGCCCCTCCGCTTCCATTGGCAGGCGGCCGTGTGACGTTGCTGTGACGCCAAACGTCCCTCCCACTCAAGGAAGTGGACGTTCGCCGCCCACAGCGAGGTCGCACGAGAGGTAAGTATGTGTGACGGGGGTTACTGACTTTGTGCGACACAGGCAGCTATTTGCCCGTGACGCAAAAAGGACGGGGGCGGGTACGATCGATTGTGCAATTGCACAATCGGTCGTACTGTGTAAAGCAGCCTTTAGTGTTTGAAGGCAATGGCTTAGATGAGGAGTGGAAAGTGTCCACTTGGTTTAGGATGCCACTATTTCCATCCCTTTGGCTGTCCCAGTCCACTGGTGAAACAAGAACAGCCACATGGCCTAATAAGACCCATGTTTCCTCCACTTTTCCCAGATCTGTTTTAACCCCTTCATGACTTTGCCATTTTCTGTTTGTGTTTTTTCTTTTTCATCTATTTCTTCCAAGAGCCATAATTTTTATTTTTAGTTTAATAAAGGCATACGAAGGCTTGTTTTTTGAGGGACAAGTTGGACTTTTTCAATTAAACTGTTCATTTTACTATATAATGTAGAAATTCCAGGATTTTTTTTTATTTACAGTGTTTACTATGTTGTGAAACTGACCTTCCAAATTGATTTACAGGTCAGTACGAGTATGTAGTTACCAAAAATGAATACGTTTTTTATTTGTGGTGAAAAAAAAAATAAAAAATTTGTAAATTTTAATTTAATTTTTTTTTTTTTTTTTTTTGCTTGTGTCTCAATTTTCTGAGACACATAACATTTTTATTTTTTGGGATATTTGGCTGAGTGAGGGCTTATGTTTTGCACACTAAACTGATGTTTTTACTTCTAATATTTTTGATTAGATACAATGTTTTGATCGCCTCATTTTATGTTTAATTGCAATGTTGCGGCAACCCAAAAGAAAAAAAATATTTTGGCAATTTGAATTTTTTTTTTGTTTTTTTTTTAGTGGTTTACCAATCCAATTAATTTATTTTATATTTTGATAAATCATACGTATCTGAATGCATCATATTAAATGTGTATTTTTTATTTTTTTTTTAATTGTTTTACTTTTAATAGGGGGGTGATTAGAACTTTTTTTTTCATACTTTTTAACTTAACTTTTTTTACTTGTATTTAGTAGTCCTTTTAAAGCAGTACTCCGAGAAATGTAATAAAAATAAAAAAATAAAGTACACCTAATTATTAAAAATGTTACTAAATACCCATATTTAGTAAAAATGTAGCAAAATGATAATGTGTCTCTCTGCAGGTGGCTGTGCAGACTGCGATAGCTGTGCTGCAGGTGTCCCAGTCTGTCCACGGTCCCGGATTCAAATTATGGCATCGGGAGTCAGCGCATGCGCAGATGGAGCTTTTGGATGAGCGCTCCATCTGCGCAGTCGCCACTCTGGACGCCATCATTTGAAGTCGGGACCGCTGACAAACCTGGACACTCACCGCACCGGCCTGCTCCACCACTGACTTGCCACTGCCACCACTGACCCGCCGCCACTAACCCGCCGCTGCCACCACAGACCCGCTGCCACCACTAACCCGCTGCCAGCAAAGCCTCTGCCTCCTGTGACCGAGCTCTACCACCTCTGCCGTCCCCCTCCGGTAAGACAACACCGGAGTATAAGACTGACCCCCTTTTACATTTTTTTTTTTTATCTGGAAATGTGTTGTGCATCTTAACCCCTTCAGCCCCCGGGCACTTTCCGTTTTTTCGTTTTTTGTTTTTTGCTCCCCTTCTTCCGAGAGGCGTAACTTTTTTATTTTTCCATCAATCTTGCCATATGAGGGCTTCTTTTTTGCGGGACGAGCTGTACTTTTAAATGAAACCTTAAGTTTTACCATATAGTGTACTGGAAAACGGCAAAAAAATTCAAGTGCGGAAAAATTGCAAAAAAAGTGTGATCGTACAATAGTTTTTGGGATATTTTATTCACATTTGTTCACTATATGGTAAAACTGAGGTATCTATGTGATGCCTCAGGTCGGTGCAAGTTTGTAGACACCAAACATGTATAGGTTTACTTGTATCTAAGGGGTTAAAAAAAATTCACAAGCTTGTCCAAAAAAAGTGGCGCATATTTTGCGCCATTTTGCAAAACCCGTAGCGTTCTTATTTTTTGGGATCTGAGGCTCAGTGATGGCTTATTTTTTGCGTCTCGACCTGACGTTTTTAACAGTACCATTTTTGCGCAGATGCTACGTTTTGATCGCCTGTTATTGCATTTTGCGCAAAATTTGCGGCGACCAAGAAACGTAATTTTGGCGTTTGGAATTTTTTTGACGCTACGCCATTTACTGATCAGATTCATTAATTTTATATTTTGATAGATCGTGCATTTCTGAACGCGGCGATACCAAATATGTGTATATTTTTTGTTTTTGTAACCCTTTAATTTTCAATGGGGTGAAAGGGGGGTGATTTGAACTTTTAGGTTTTTTATTTTTTTTTATTTTTTAAACCTTTTTTTTTTTTTTTTTAATTTTACTAGTCCCCCTAGGGGGCTATAGCGATCAGCAATCCGATCGCTCTGCACTATCTGCAGATCTCAGCTACAGAGCTGAGAACTGCAGATTTGCTGCTTCACTTTCAATGCCGGCTGTATTCCGGCATTGAGAGGAAGTGAGTCATGTTAGCTACAGGCGTCATCACATGACCCTGTGCTACCATGGCAACCACCGAAAAGTCACGTGATCATGTCACGGGGTAAGTGACTGTCATGGCGGCGCCCATATACATATCGCTGCCAGATTTTGGCAGCGAAATGTAAGAGGTTAATGGCCGCGGGTGGAAGCGATTCCACCCACGGCTAGCAGGCACACATGTCAGCTGTTGATAACAGCTGATATGTGCGCGGATCGCCGCCGCCTGCCGGCGGCAGGGGGCGGGGCTCTCCGGCACACGATCCATGACGTACCCAGTACGTTAAAAGGGGTTAAAATCCGGTGGGTCTTATAAAACGAAAAATAGATGAATTTGGGTAAACATAAAATATCCCTTCAGGAAATTCTTTGTAATTTTGTACCACCACTTTAATCATTAATAAATACATGTTTTAAATGCCTACATTCGTGAATACACTGTGTGCATAATTATTGAGCAATTTGTATTTCTGATCATGAATTGTATTATTTAACAGCTCCAGTGCTGTCAGCCAATCCAAAAGGTTAATAAACCTGAGACCTGAATATTTAAGAAAGTAAAACTGGTGTTTTGTCTTTCTTGCAAGAATATCTATTTGCGCATAATTATTTGGCAACTGTTAGTGTGCAGAGTTATTATGCAATTAAATGATAAACCTATATTTTCCATCTCAGGTGTTAAATTCAATTTGTTCAAGTAAGAATAATAACCAAACAACTCAAAATATACAAAAATACATTTCTGACATCCCTCCTGCCCCCCCATCCCCTTCAAATATGTCAGACCACTATAGCCACCCTTCTTTTAATGACAGTCATAAGCCTTCTATTTATGGTCTCTGCAAATTTATTGATCTGTTGACAATCTTGACAATCGATTTTTTTGGTCAGCACCAACGAAAACCTCCCAGATACTGTTCATAGAGGTGCATGTTTTCCTTCACCATAAATCTCGCATTTAAGAAGGGTCCACAAGTTCTCAATAGGGTTCCGGTCCGGTAAGGAAGGGGCCATGTCATTATTCTTCACTGGATAGCCGAGCAGTGGATACTTCAATTTATGTAATTGAGGATTGTCCGGCATAATAATCATGGTTTACTGGAAAGATGCAGGCTTCTTCCTATGTCACTGCTTGAAGAAAGTGTCTTCTAAAAATTTGGCAGTAGGTTTTCTAGTTAAATTTGGTTCCATCTTTAACCTGAAAAGGTCCAACTAGCTCATCTTTAATAATTCCAGTCCAAAGCAGTACCCCACCTCCACCTTGCTGGTGTCTGTCAAAATGGATGTCTTTGTCCTTCGCTAATTCAAACAGTTGTGACACTTGTCAATCCATCTGGTCTGTCAAGTGTCACTGTAGCGCTGCTGCAGAGACTGACCCGGGCAGGTTGTGACCCGTCCTCCCCTCCCCCGCACTCCGCCTGCCATCCATGTGTGCTGCCTACTTTTTTAGCTTGGTCCTGTATGTCGCACAGGGTTCCCGGGAGTGCACCTAAGAAGAGCACGCACACCTGTCCGCCTCTTAAAGGGCTGGCGTGCTACTTTCAGGAAATACCTCTCAGCCTATGGTTGAGAGGCATAGTGTATTTTTAAGCATCCACCCATTAGGGGAAGTGCCTATACAGTGCTAGTCAGTCAGTGTTCCAGGCTGCTAGCTGGCTTGTTGTCAGGTCCGGGGCTCTTCTGTTATCCCTGTGTCCGTCTCCAGTACCTGCCTTCCCATACCTGTCTATCCCTGCAGTGCCCACCATTCCTGGCTGTACCCGCCTTTTCTGTCTGCTTCAGTTACCCTTCCAGTACCCGAGTCCATCACCTGTTCTGGGGGTCAGCTGCCACAGTCCTGGTCACTGCCCTGGGAATGGTACCTGCTGTCCGCTTTATTAAGCTCGTCCCACTAAAGGGTAAGCCCGGGTCTCTCCTGTAGTCCAGTGGGTCCACTAATCGCACTCGCTGCCACTACATCGGCCGCGAGCGTTAGTCACGTTCATCTCATCAGTCCTTTAAAACCTTTGAAAACTCTGTCCTCAGTTATTTTTTGGCCCAGTCTTGATGTTGCACATTCTGTGTCTTGTTCAGTGTAGCATTCCTCACTCCAGCCATGTCTCTGATCACTGAACACCTTGTACTTCTGGGAGGTTGCAGTTTTGCGATATGACAGCACTGGAGGATAATGGGTTCCTTGGTGGTTCCCATTTAATTCATAAAACTTTGGCAGTTAATGGTCTTTTTTTCTCAACACATTTTTGTTTTTTCATTTATTTTAATGGATCTGTGATCACACCCCAATATTTTGGGTAATTTCAAGAATGCTGCATCCATCTGTAAGGCTGTGTGTACACACTACATTTTTTATACATTTTCACCAAAATGCATGCCTATCCTTGTTAGCATAGTAAATAAGAATTCTGAAGCGTTGTGCATGTGTTTTTTTTTCCTTGTAGATTTGGTGTAGAAAATAAACTGCAGCATGTAAATTCTTTGTGTTTTTGCCGTCACTTTTCCAGTCAAAAGGAAAAACACATGCAAAACAACGCATCGCTAAAACGTGTTTTTTTATGCCAGGAGATTCAGATTTGATGCAGAAATTTCTGCAATGTGTGCACGTAGCATAACGATTTTACCAATTTTTGACACTTTATGGTCAGTTAATTTTTTTTTTTTTGTCCATTTTGCCTTAAGAAAACAAGCTGCGTAATATTTCTGTGCGGCTTGATAGAGAGTGCTGATCTCTTTAGGCCACATCCTCCTTAAACAAATATATATCACCTGATCTGCTTCATCCAGTAAGCTTTCAAATTCATACAGCTTGGAGTTGGAAAACCTGTATAAGATGAGGAGATGGTGGAAATACACACTTGCCTGATAATTCTAAACACTGTCTATATAGAAGTAAAATAATATTCTTATGCTGTTGTATTCAGTATTAGCCGCAGAGGTGAGTCACTCGTGAAAGCACCAGCCACCGTCGTTTGTGCGTCACTGGCAAATCGCTGCCCGTGGTGCACAATATCGCTAGGACGCGTAACACGTACTTACCTTCCTAGCGACGTCGCTGTGGCCAGCGAACAACCTCTTTTTTAAGGGGGAGGTTTGTGCGCCTTCACAACGACGTCACACAGCGGCCCGCCAATAGAAGCGGAGGGGCGGTGACCAACCGCATTAACGACACGCCCACCTCGTTGCCGGAGGACGCGGTAACGCTGCTGTTCGTCGTTCCCGGGGTGTCACGCGTAGCGATGTGTGCTGCCTCAGGAACGACTAAGAACCTGCGTCCAGCACCAGCAATGATTTTTTGAAAATGAACGGCATGTCAACGATAAACGATTAGGTGAGTATTTTGAATCGTTAGCGGTCGCTTGTAGGTGTCACACACAACAACGTCGCTAACGAGGCCGGATGTGCGTCACGAATTCTGTGACACCAGTGATATCTTGTTACCAGTGATATCCACGTTTCATGCAGCATCAATGTCGCTGCATGTAACGTGGCCTTTCGTGTTTGTTTTTGGGATGAGAAGCGAAAGTGTATGCATAAATAGTATTTGCCTTTTCTGGGACATTTGTATACCCAAGTTATTTTTTAAAGAGCCAATACTTCTCTTGCTTTCATCTTGTCACCAAAGACTTTTTTTATAGAGACTAAAGGGTGCTTTACACGCTGCGACATCGCTAGCGATCTCATTAGTGATGTGACACGCTAGATCGCAGATGCGATCTGCCGAGATCGCACATGTGACCGGCGTTATAAAAACGACCTATGTGCGATCTCGGCAGATCGCATCTGCGATCTGGCGTGTCACATCGCTAACGAGATCACTAGCGATGTCGCAGCGTGTAAAGCATCCTTAAGACAACAAAATGCTGAACGACTGCCAAGTTTTATGCACTGTTTTTATCAGTGAGATGACTTCTGTCACAGAGTGTAAAAGTGGATCCGTCACCAGATTTCACAATACAAACTATAGAACACACAGCTGCACACTAAAATATCAAAAAATAAGGGAACTCTGGCATTGCATTACTGCAATAAGAATATTTGAAAAAAGATGTTTCGCTTATGTATTGGCCAATGCATGTGAGCCCAGTAACCAGCAACAAGGTGTATCTCATTATACTGGAACCCTAACTCAAATGCCTCTATCTGGGTTAAAAACCTACATATCTGGGCAGCGAGGCTCCAGTTACAGATGGGAATGAACACAGTCTGGTTACAGGGCGGATGTTCAATCAGAAAGAAATGCACTACAAATTTATCTTAAAAACTGACCCGCACATCCAAGGTGTGAACAGGTGGTAGCTGAAAACGTATAACTACAAAACACATACACCTGCACGCCAAAAAGCTAACAATGAATACGCGTGTAGCTGTATGTGTTATGTAGTTATGTGTTTTCAGCTAGCACCTGTTCACACCTGTTAAATGAGCGGGTCAGTCTTTTTGATATATTTGTAGTGCATTACAATACAAACTGTTATACGTTATCAGAATGCATGCCCATAATCAGTCTTTGCAGAATTTTGGACGCAGCATGCTTTAGCTCTGTCCAAAACACTGCGTTGTACAGTACAGGCATAGTTAACGGGATTTCTAGAAATCCTATGCCCACGGTGCTTGTTTGTTCCACAGCAAACACCGACCTGCAGTGTGGCTTTCCAAGCCGCAGCATGTCAATTGTTTGCTGCGGATTCGCATGTGTCCTCCGTAGGGACAACACAAGCAAGAGACCGCAGCGCACTAAAACCTGATCGTGGGCATGGGCAGCTGCACTCCTCTGCCTTCTTCTTCGCAGGAGACTCGCGGCCCCGCTGGTCAGAACCCGCTGCGTCCAGGACACAGTAAGGCTATGTGCGCACGTTGCGTACAAGCCCTGCAGAAATTTCTGCAGCGATCTGAAGAGCACATGTGCGCTTTAGATCGCTGCAGAAATGTCCGTAGTGAGCGCCGATTCCATGCGCTCTGCCTGCAGCTCCTGCCATAGACAGAGCAGGAGCTGCCGGCAAAGCGCAGGAAAGAAGTGACATGTCACTTCTTTTTGCGCAGCGCTTCGGCAGTAGCCGAAGCGCTGCGCTCTTAAACGCCACGTGTGCACGGCCCCTGCACAGTCTCCATAGACTGTGCAGGGGACGCAGGACGCATGCAGTTACGCTGCGCTACAAAGCGCAGCGTAACTGCATGTTTTTACGCGACGTGCGCACATAGCCTAAGTCCTGATTGTGGGCACATATTCTTAAAGGGGTTGTCTACTACTGTGACAACCCCTTCTTATTCACTGTTTGCTTTGTTGGAATAAAACATCTTATACTCGCCTCCCGTGCCAGCTCCATTCCAACTATTTGCTGTTCCAGGGCTCGCATGAGGTTGTTACTTGACGCGAGCACTGCGCCCAATTAGTGCCATCTTCACTGTCGCCACCCCTTCTGGTGGAATAACTAATCAAGAGGAGGTCAGAGGCGCTGCTGGTCTCACACCTACTGTTGACTAATTTAACATCCAAAGGTAGGGACAGTGAAGACGGCTGATTGGGTTCAAGGCTCATGTGACGCAACAGCCTCACATGAGCCCCGGGATAGCGAGCACCGACACTGCTTTAATGGCACCGGCATAGGAGGTGAGCATCAGCTTTTATATTTCAACGGGGCAGACAAGGTGGATAAGAAGAGTTTGTCAGATAGCTGGCAAACCCTTTAACTTTTTAAAGGGGCGGTTTCATTTTTTCCTCCTCTTATTTCAAGAGCTATTGCTTGTTTTGTTTTTTCCATTGACATTGCTGTTTGAGGGCTTGATTTTTGCAGGATGAGTAATTTTGGATGAAATTTTCTCGTGATATACTAAAAGACAGGAAAAATGTTTGAATTGCTGTGAAATGATTAAAAAAAATAATGGATCCATTGATTTTTGGACTTTATTTTTACAATATTCATTGGGCAGTAAAAATAACCTGTCATCCTGAGTCTTCAGGCCAGTGTGCTCCTGGTTGCAGGATTTTTGAATTTCTGCCTTATTCCTTGTTATGACAGACTGCAGGATCAATGCCAGGCTGTGGTGTACACTCCATGTATTCTAAAAAGCAATGAATCAATATGGATCATTCATGAACTGTAGACAATATGCCACTGTAATAGAGAAGCCTGTCAACCACTCTGGAAAAGGTCATGTGTGGGTCTCTGTGGATGTGATATCCCAATATACCATCATTCCTCATGATGAGGATATTATTGTACTCTGAGAACTTAGAGACTATTCAACATATAGGAATATTTGTGTTTTGTGATCTATTATCCTTTTATACAGTTTTTTTCCATTTAACTTTGATTTTTATCTCCAGATATCCAGATCTTCTATGAGTTCAACATTTTTGCTGTCTCTTCCTAATGTGTATTTGGCATACTGTGAAAAAAGCTTTGTGTATGATGATGGCAATATTTTTCACAATATCTGATCTGGTTGCTACATTGACATGTTTCTGTTTATTTGGCCTCTTGACTGCCTCTTATTTATTTGGTCAAGATGGGAGTACTTTGGCATCCACACAAAACCTATAGCACATGTTAAAGGGGATGTTCTCTACTTCAAGAACCCCTTCTCATTCTCTGTCGGGCATCATTAAAATATAAAAGCCTATACTTACCTACCATGTCAGCGCCACTCCAGCGGTGTCGGTGCTTGTGTTCTTGGGGATTACTCTAGGCTTTGACGTCAC
Source organism: Anomaloglossus baeobatrachus (assembly GCF_048569485.1). NCBI lineage: Eukaryota > Metazoa > Chordata > Amphibia > Anura > Aromobatidae > Anomaloglossus > Anomaloglossus baeobatrachus. The sequence continues at coordinate 805,062,092 of NC_134353.1, read as the reverse complement.
CCGAGCCCCATCACAACCGGCTTTTCTCTACCTGCCTTAGGACAAATTAATCAGCAGAAAGTGAGTGACCTGCCGCAGCTCTTACTTGCTGTTGAATAATCATTTGTCCAAAGCCGGATAGAGAGAAGCTGATGGTGATTGGACACAGGGCTCGGGTGATGCCACAGCCTCGCGTAACCACCAGGAACGCAAGCGCCGGCACTGCTGGAACGTAGCCAGCATGGGAGGTGGGTATGGTTTGTTTGTTGTTTTTTGTTTGTTTTTTTTTCACGGGCCAAATATGATGAGTGAGAAGGGGTTGTCCAAGTATTGGACAACACCTTTAATTCCAATCATATTTATCTTGTAATTATATCCTCTCATTATCAAACCTTTGACCCCGTTCTTGATTTTTGATACTTTAACGAAGATGTTCTCCACCATAAACTTGTCACCTAATACGGTCCTGAATGCCAATTCCTGTTACTCTTTACATAAAATAAGGCGGGATCCTTTTGGACATCCTATGTGTTAAATATAATTGTTCTCACAGTGAAGATTTAAGCAAGGAAATAGATATTATCTGTAAAAGGCTTCTCCGCATAGGTAATTCTAACGAAGTTTCAACCCATACCCATCATTCCTCACTGCAATGGAGACGTGATCGTGGGGTGCCGTTGAGTTGTCATGTCAGCCAGGTGATTGCCGAAGGCCCCCATGGGTGCCATCTCAGTCCTCCTCTGAAGCCCAGTCATTCTTACTGTGTACTTCAATACAGTATTCTGGAAGTATATAGAACAGGCAAATGACCATAGCTTCAAGTCCCCTAAGGAAACAAAAAATAAATCAATTTGTTCTGTTTCCAAAATGGGATCACTTGTCTTTTTTGGTTGTTTTTTTTTTCTTTAGTTTTAAGGCACATCAGGGTTCTGCAAACCCGACATGGCGCCGCTATTTATTTCAGACAATTTCCCACTTCAACAGTCAAGTGATGCTCCCTCCTTTCCGAGCCATGTCGTACGCCTAAACAGTAGTTTTTTCACCACATATAGGGTATCGATATACTGAGAAGAAGTTGCACAAAACATTTTACTGTCCACTTTTGGATTATGACCACAACAGTGCTTACTGGAACCTTCAGTAGTTTACAAATTCTGTAACCAATGCTATCACTATGTTTTGCAACAATGAGGCTGTTAATGTCTCTAGACAGCTCACTAGTTTTACCTATTATTAGATGTTTCTTGTGTGGCATCTAAGTAATGAGACCCCTTTTATGTAGGCTATCAGATGAAACAGTTGATATTGTTTTTAAAAAGTGGCAAGATTGCTTTTTAATTACTGTTAGATTTCAGCTCGTGTCATGACTTTCACTCTTCACTTTTTGCACCTCTCCTTTTGTAAGTGTTCAATATTTTTTTCCTGTGTCATTTCTCATGATTGCACATAAGTTATTGACATTTATGGTTACATTTCTTTGCCTGTGTGGATTGTATGGTTTGTTACGGACATATGGTGAGCATTTCATGACAATAGCACCTGTAGAAATATATTTACTTAGAAAATTGGTAACATGTTCAATACTTATGTCACCCGCTATATGAATGGTCGCAGCTGCTGAAGATAAATAACTTTAGGAAACTAGTTATAGACAGAGAATCAAACATCCTTTCACCAGTGCAAGTTTGGATGACATCCAGTGGGAAGATTTCTCAGGATCGTGGAGTTACATTTTATTTAAATAGGCTGAATGACATTTGTTAATAGAATTATGAGAATTTTTAGATAGGAAATTTGCTAGTTTCATGCTGCAATCCATTTTCCTTTGTTAATTTTCATCCCTCCTGATATGTTGTTTGCAACTTATTCCAAGGTTCAGATTTTTCTCTTGAGTGTCCCTCCTTGTAATATAGGCTGGACGTAAGCTCTGTGTCTATCCAGTATGATATATATCAGCACATTTTCTATTCTGCATCTATTTTATGTTTTAACTTACCTAAGTATTTTCTCCTCTGGAGGATATTCCCATCAAAGAGGTCTTTTACCCTCTTCTCTTTGAAAATAAGCATGCCTGTGTACGAGTGAATTGGGATGTATAGCTCCTGGTCAAATATTAATATAATTATGTCTACCTGTAAATGGATAAGTGAAACTTTAAATTCAATAGCAGCTGGGGTTTTTTTTTTTTGTTTTATTATTATTTTTTTTTAAGCAACGTATTCTTAGTGGCAAGATTGTAGGATTGTAGGTGATTGCCACTTTAGGCAAAACTCAATTTTTTAATTTGTCATATTTTCCTTTTTTTCTTCATCCATATTGCTGACATTATAATTTTGATTTATTTTTATTAATTGTTGTTGAGATATAATTGTCATCAATTCTTTTACAAACGTTGAATGAAGACAAATGTACATATACTGGATTTTATTTAGTTTTTTAGCTAATGCGTAATAATTCCACCTTGGGTCCTTCCGAATATCAATCGACCCTACAGGACACTGATGGGGAAATATTCATTGCTAGATAATAGAATACTTGTGTGACTAAACATGTTTTGTTTTGTTTTTTTTTTCCATTTTCAAATTGTGATGTGGCTTTTTTCTTTTGTTCCCCTCTAAATAGAATTTATATAGGTTTGAAGGAACTGGCTTTGCAACAATCCCGCAACTTATAGAAAACCATTATACAACAAAACAGGTTATAACGAAGAAATCTGGAGTGGTTCTCTTAAATCCAGTTGTTAAGGTATGTATATATTATTCAATGTGGTGTCATATTAGTTTAAGTTCCAAGTACTTGGTAATGGTGCTGATAAGCGATGGCCTTTGGCAAAAGAGTCTGAGAATCCTACCAACTTATACTTCGCATTTTTGTAAGATTTAAAATAAATAAGTAAACTTGGCTGCAATTTAAGATCTTTTTGGTTTTTTTATGTGGTTTTGGAAATTGGGGACAGATTGGGAATTGTAAATGTACCAATAAGAAGCGTATGGAGCGTTACAGAATTGTGGGAATGATATGAACCAAATTTATGAAACTTAATGATCTTATATAAATGCTAGAATTTTTCCACTACCCTGCCATTAAAGTTAATGTCATAAGCTTTTACGTGTTCAAATGAAGCACCATTTTTCGCTTCGTTCTCTCAATATGGTGACATCCCATATGCACAGCAATTTGGGCTACTCCGTGGCTAGCATATATCTAGGTGAATTCCTGATCAGAAAATAAAGGACTTCACAGGTCCGGGGGATGTAATGCACACCACACCGAGTCTGGTACAAAGGGTCCTGCCTTTATTAGACTAAGAGCTCATTCAGACGTCAGTGGATTTCTCAATGAGCCCAAAGGCAAGTTTTTCTATGATCTACAACATACGGTCTCATTATGCTTTGGCCTTAGCTGTATGAAGAAATCCAGACTGCACGGGATGTACCGTTCTCATCCTTAAGAGAAGAAATACGTTCCTGCAGTTTCTCATCTCAATTTAGAGGCAAACATCGTCCGCGCTTTCAATTAAAGGCACTAACTCTAATTTATATTACTATTTCTACTACACCATAAATCGTTGTAAAAACATTAACGGATTTCATTCAGATTTACAGAATGTGGATTTTGTTTTCTTCAAATCCAATTTTAATTTTTATTTAAAGATTTCAAGATTCACCACACACCTAAGAGAAAAAAAAAATGTATTGAGGTATGGCAACTTTACAATGAAGAAACACTAGGCCAATGTACATAATGGCCTTAAAATTAGAAAGAAAAAGTGGAAAAGAGAAAAAAAGAATAAAAGCCCCTTCAGTTTGATACAGTCAAATAATAAATTATGAAATATATCAATTTACAAAAGCAGGTCAGATACATTCAAGGAAAAGAGAAGACTTATTTCCAACCTAAACATCAACTTCCATAATTTCAGGACAGACACACAGCAAGAGGAGTGGATACCCATATATTCCATTGGGAGAGCACCACTGTTCTTTTACTGAAATCTGAGGCTAGAGCCACTTCATATTGATAATGGGCATTAACTCTCATAATTAAATCTTGTACAATAGGAACTTTGAGACTTCCACTTTAAAGCAATACAGTAGCTAGCATCCATACGAATGTGATTAACAACCATTCTCGACTGGGGCAGAGCATCCAAACCTATATTTAGTAATACAAGTGGAGGTTACGATCTATTCTAAACCCTATTAAGGAGAATAACAACTTGGGGTACTTTCACACTTGCGTTCAGCGGAGTCCATCACTATGGAGAATAGCGCAGTCCGTTATCGCACTGCGCTATTCTCCATAGACTTGTATGGATGACACACTGTAACGCAAGTGTCAGCGGTGCATCCGCTGGACGACGTAGCGTTGTTATTTTGATGCTGCGTCAGGCGGAAGAAACGCAGTATGTAATGTTTTTTTGAGCAGTGCAATCCGTAGGATTTCAATGCGCATGCGCTCTTTTTTTTTTTTGTTTAAATCACAAACTTTATTTTGTCTTTCGGTGGCCGAACGTTCAGCTGAGCGCCCGCCGGCATGCCTGGCATGTGAGAGCGCTCAGCTGATCGACCGGCCGCCGACTATTGAGAGTGATCAGCTGATCAGCTGCCGGTAAAACTGTAAAGAAGAAAATAAAAAAAAAAAAAAAAGCTTTACGTTTTGTACGATCTGTAGCATCCGTTGTGCCACTATATGCAACACATCCGTTGCATCCATGACACAACGCAATGCTACGGAAGCCGTCCAACGCAAGTGTGAAAGTAGCCTTAGTCAATGATTCCCAGAAAGACAGACAATGGACTTCTGAGGAATTTCTATTTTCCATGTTTCTTAGTCATTAATGTTTATTAATGTTTATTACTATTATACTATTTTTTCTTTTTCCGCTCCCCCTCCCCCCCCAAAAGGTTTTGAAAATGAAAAATAATCGTAGCTTACCTCCAGCCGCTCCACAACGCTTCTCCGCTGCTTCTTAGCCGGTTTTTCTGCAGCAGTAATGTTTTGTAGTCATGGCAAAAAATCGCAACGGAGAGGTGATGTGGGAGAGGCAGGAGGACAAGCCGTGAGGATTCTGTTATTTTCAAAGGCCTTGAGACTTTGGGGTGTTACATTTTCAACCCAGAAACCAATTTAACTCTTTCCATGTAATCCATTGTAATGGAGATTTTAATCTAAAATTTTAATGATTTGATTCCTTGTTTGAATTCGACTCTTGTGCAGGAAAGCATTTACTTGCCCTTTTAAAGCCATTGATAATTCCACAATTTAGTATCTTTCACTTTGCTGTGACATTTCTTTTTAATAGCAGTTGCAGGAGGTCAGGGTGTGTGAAGAATTCTGTAAAGGACAGGTAGAAAGTAATTGCGACCCCCGCACAAGGAGCTGAAGATCATGGGACCACACTGGTATTCTCGAACGCTGCTTTTTGATTATCAGTAGCTATGGAATAAATAATATATTAGATATATTACCTTTTTTTTGTTCTGCTGTATGGCGCATCCTGCAACTTGTTTTATGTCTAAAAGTAGAAAATATGGAATTTTTTTTATTGCAATACAATGGTTATCAATTTTTTGTCTGCTCCCATAAATTGGGCCCAGCAGTATTTGTATGTGAAAGGCACGTAGCTCTTTAGTGAGTATTGCAGTGTTATTAAAGGGTAACTATCCATATGCAGACAGTAAAAGCCGCTTTACACGCTGCGATCTCGCTAGCGTGCGTACCCGCCCCCGTCGGTTGTGAGTCACGGGCTAATCGCTGCCCTAGCGCACAACATAGCTTGAACCCGTCACACTTCTTACCTGCCTAGCGACGTTGCTGTGACCGGCAAACCGCCTCATTTCTAAGGGGGTGGTTCGTTTGGCGTCACAGCGACGTCACTAAGCGGGCGCCCAATCGAAGCGGAGGGGCAGAGATGAGCGGGACGAACATCCCGCCCACCTCCTTACTTCCTCATTTGCGGGCGGCCGCATGTAAGGTGAGGTTCCTCGTTCCTGCGGTGTCACACATAGCGATGTGTGCTGCCACAGGAACGACTAACAACCTGCGTCCTGCAACAACAACGATATTTGGGAATGGAGGAGTGTGTCAACGATTAACGATTTTGCTTGATTTTGCAACCTTTTTCGATCGCTAGTAGGTGTCACACGCAACGGCATCGCTAACGAGGCCGGATGTGGGTCACAAATTCCGTGACCCCAACGATATCGCTTTAGCAATGTTGCTGCGTGTAAAGCAGCCTTAAGGCTAAGTTTACACAGAAATTGAGTTCAGAAAGCATTTTTGTAGCCTTTGGCTATGTATACATGGCATCTTTAAGACGCTTTTGGAATCCTGAGAATTTCATGGCGAAAACTGTTCAGAAAAACGCCATTGGTTGTTTGCCTGAAGCATTGTTGCTGGCTGTTTTCCCAACAATTTTGCATCTGCTCCACAGCAGTCATTGTTTTACTAGAATTTGAAAGGAACCTGTCATGTAAAAAAGCACTATTAACCTGCAGATTAAGGCTAAGTTCACACACTGCATTTTTTTGCCGCTGCGTTTGTGCATTTTTTTGCCGCAAACAACACACAAAAAAGCACCCGCGGCAAAAACGCATGTGTTTTTACCGCGTTTTGGTGCGTTTTTTTTGCTGCGTTTTTATGCGTTTTTTATCATTGAACATTGCCATTAAAGATTGTTGAAAAAAAAGAAAAAAGGTCTGATGTCATTTCCTTCTTCAATATGTTCTTCATTATCCACTAGTGTATGCAGGAGAGCAGACAGCTGCAGAACTACAAGGCTCAGCATGCTCCATCCAGGACTGTATGCTGGAGAGAGAGTCAGGGGGAGCAGACCCACAAGGCTCAGCATACTCCATCCACTAGTGGATGCAGGATAGCAGACAGCAGCTGCAGAACTACAAGGCTCAGCATCCTCCAACCAATAGTGTATACAGGAGAGCAGACAGCGGATGCCGAACTAAAAGGCTTAGCATCCTCCTTCCAGGACTGTATGCAGGATTTCTTTGCCCCCCAAACAAAAAAAATTACGTGGGCTTCGACATATTTTTGTATGCTAGCCGGGTACAGCAGGCAGGTACGGGCTGCCCCCAACCCCCAGCTGCCTTTTTGTACCCGGCTGGGAACCAAAAATATAGGTAAGCCCTTTTTTTTTTTAATTATTTCATGAATTTCATGAAATAATTAAAAAAAAATAATGTTGGCTTCGCCCAATTTTTGTGTCCAGCCAGGTACAACTAGGCAGCTGGGGATTGGAATCCGCAATGCAGGGTGCCCAAGCTTTCTGGGCACCCCTGCTGCGAATTGCAGTCCGCAGCCACCCCAGAAAATGACGCTTTCATAGAAGCGCCATCTTCTGGCGCTGTATCCAACTCTTCCTGATGTTGGGTGGCTCACTGGGTAATAATGGGGTTAGGGCTAGCTATGTATTATCAGCTGGCCCTAAGCCCGAAATTCATGGTGTCACGCCAATATTGGACATGGCCACCATGAATTTCTAGTAAAGATAAAAAAAAAACCACACACACAGAAAAATATTTTTATTAGAAATAAAACACAACACAATTAGGGACTCCATCTTTATTGAAATAAAGAACCCCCCTCCGCATTAATCCTGGGTCAAGGGTCCTGCGCCGTCCAATCATCCGATTGTTTTGCTGGAAGGCAAAGCGATCAGATCATGTGTCAGGTTCAAGGCCAGAATCACATGACTCAGTAGCTGATTGTATAAACTGCTTTTATACAATCAGCTGATGCATCAGTGCAAAAAAAAACCAAAAAACCAAAACTACACACGTCTGTGCAGCGTTGGACTGGCTACCGGAGGAATCTCCAGTTATGCCAGGCCTGGATTCAGGTACCTGCACTGCACTCCGGAGTTCTCACCTGAGCTCTGGCGTGCAGCCTGGACTGTACAGCGAGCGCCGAGTGACTGATTTCCCGGCACTTGCGGTTCAATTCATGACGGCTTCAGACATCCTGGGCTAATCTCCGGTGCTCTCACCTGAACTCCGGAGATCACCCCGGCCTGTCTGCAGCTGTCATGAACTGACTGCAAGCTCCGGGGAATCAGTCACTCGGCGCTCGCTGTACAGTCTAGGCTGATGCATCAGTGCAAAAAAAAAAAAAACAAACACGTCCGTCCTTACTCCCGTCCGACCGCTGCAGGTGCTGCCGTGAATCAGTGATGAAGTCTCCTGACTGCATCAGCTGATAGCCGGCCGGGCGGTAAAATCCGGTATCACCGCGAGACTTACGATCAGCTGATGTGTCAGGTAACCGCATCAGGTGATCACCGCCAGGTCCTGCAGCTATCGTACGTGCCTGGGAGCCGGCACACAGCCGGAGCATGGATGGCGGTACCAGGAAGAGGAGCTGGGAGCATGGCACTGGGAGTCTGCAGACAGGTGAGTATGACACTTTTCACTTTTGATTTAGCAGCCGCTTGCACCTCCTGCACGGGAGCAGACATGGCACTGGGCGGGAAATGGAAGCAGCGGTGGCGTTCCTGGGAGGATTCACTATTCTGTGTTTACTGACAGAAGGAATCCTCTTCCTGTACATGTCACTTTACTACCCACCCCTTGCGTTTATAGCTGCGTTTTTAATCATAAAAACGCACTAAAGCGCAGCTAATTTGCAATTTGCGGTTTTCATTGCGTTTTTGAACATCTCATTGAACTCAATGGGTGGAGGTCTAGCTGACCTTAGAGGGAAACAACCTGCACGATTTATCTCTACAAAGTAAAACCAGTGCCACACTGGTGCTAGGCATCTGAATGCGGTGATACCTTTACTTCACAGATTGCACTTCTGATTGCTGAAATATTTTGAATACAAGTTCCAGAATTGCACTGTTCGTTTGATTGGAGTAGTCATTGGGGGTCAAACTATGTGGGTTGGGCCATTTTATTTGTTTCTGGCGATTGCACAGTAGCATTGTGAAGTATTTAATCAACTCTTCAATAAGCTAGCATCTGAGTTGGTGCCTACGCGTAGCGCTATTTCCAGCACCATCTTATAGAAAATGTGCAGTGATGTAATTAAGGATTGCGATGTGATCCACTGGTAATAGTGTGTCTGATTAAATCACTGATTCCGCCACAGAGGGTCGGTGGGATTATTGGCGGGGGAAGGGGGTGAATATTTATTTACCATTCACACACGTTCCAATCACTCATAGCAGCGCAGGAGAAGAGAGTGGATATTCATTTTCTATTAATGGGCGATCCAATCACTGACACCAATTCAAAAGTTAAGACATCTCCTGAAAAGAAGCCCTAGTGCATCTTTTCTCTAGTGAGTAACACTCACATTTTTCTAAAGGTTTTATCATATCTTTTCATGGGACAACTCCGAAGATGTGACCTTCCCATTACTAATCTGTAAGTGACAAGATATAAACACAAGTACCAAAAATTATCCTTTATTTGAAATAAAATACAAAAAAAAATATAAAACTTTTTCTCTTTTGTAATAATCCCAAACACCCCGTTTCAATGTAATGCACACAAGGTTCCACAATGTTTCCGACTCTTCTACATACATATTGAACTCACAGCGCGCAGGCACAGAACATGTCCGTACACTCTGGACTTAAGGCAGAAATTGACTTGGCCACAGCTGTGAGTGGTGACATCACTCAGTTTATCTGTGTTCATAGCTGAAGGTTCCCACAGTACCCCACCTGTGACCGCAGGTAAAGTGACCTCATTAAACTCAATGACCTCACCTCAGGTTAACAGAGTTCACAGACCTTCATCTCCTGGCAGAAAACTGTGGGTGTTTTTTTTTTTGCCAAGAGATGCAGATTTGGTTTTATACACCATACTTCTGCACCAAATCTGCATCTTCTGGCAAAAAAAACTGCATCAAAACACAATGCCTTTTTGATCCGATTATTTTTTTTTTTTTTTTGTCAGGAGATGAAGATTTGGTGCAGACATATTGTATAAATTTCAGCATCAAATCTGCAGCTGTTGGAAAAAAAACGCACAAAAAAATAAACGGTTTTGGTGCGGTTTTCTGCTAGGAGATGCAAATTTGGTGCTGAAATGTCTGCACCAGATTTCTGCTTGTTTAGGTGTTCTTCTGTATACTTCTGACGCTCACTTTTATGGTAAAGAAGCAGGAGAGGTTTTCGTCTGATGACTCTTCCATGAAGGCCATATTTGTGCAGGTGTCTCTGAATAGTAAACAATGTACCACAACTCCAGAGTCTGATAAATCTTACTGAAAGTATTTTGCAGTCAAGAGAGGGTTCTGATTTGCCTCTCTAGCAATCCTATGAACAGCTCTCACAGAAATTTCGCTTGGGCTTCCAGACCTTATCTTTATCTCCACTGTTACTGTTAACTGCCATTTCTTAACATTTTGAACTGCGGAAAGGGCATCTTGAAAACGCTTTGCCATCTTCAAATAGCCTCCTTCTGCTTTGTGGGCCTCCACCATTTTCAGAGTGTTAGACAGCTGCTTAGAAGAACCAATGGATGCTGGTTCTTGGTACAAGGGTAAAGGGGGCAGAGTTTTTATAAAGCTGTGAAATTTGCAACATCTGGCCTTTCCTAACATTGTAAACAAGCTATAACCCTGACAGGCTAATTAAGATCTGAAACCTTTGTCAAAGTAATCTGAGCACATTAATCTCCAAGGGTGCCCAAACTTTTGCATCAGGCCATTTTTCTTTTTGTAATTTTTAAAATGTAGAAGATGGGAAAAAAAATATATATAATATTTTGCCTAAAATACAAAGGAAATGTGTCATCTTTAACTTAATGCCTTTTAGAGATCATTTCATCTTCAATTTGCTTAACTGTTCACATATCCAGTAATTTTGACCAGGGGGCCCCAAACTTTTCTTGTATGTGTGCGCGTGCCCTATATATGGCGCGTGCCATATATATGTGTGTGTATATATATATATATGTATATATGTATATGTATATATATATATATATATATATATATATATTATATGTGTGTGTGTGTGTTTATGTTCGCTAAAGGAATCTGCACCGTTGTATTTACAGTCACAAAACTTTGCAGAGACACCTCATTTGAGTCAGTGAACGTCATAGAGTATGTTTTGAGGGGAAAGTTTAACCCTACGCTTTTACAGTTAGTCGCCAAAAAACCGGCCTCCATTAAAGTTAATGGAGCCGGGAATGGATCTGTTATTATAGACTTCTATTATAGACAGAGAAAGAGGCATACGGAATGACACACACACACACACACACACACACACACACACACACACACACACACACACACACACACACACACACACACATACAGAATCTGTTTGGATGTTTGAGGTAATATATTGGCTTTTTTGACAATTACCCTGATTATGTATCAGGTGGCCTATAGCAACCAATCACAGCTCTGCTTCTATTTTGCTAGAGGTCAAGGAGCTCTGGTTGCTACAGGCAACAAAGGACATTGTTAGTATAGGACTGCTTATGTGTGAGTTAATAATTTCGGTGTTGATGCTGGTTTAGTTTGTCCAAAAAGATTGCAGCACACTCTTAATTATTTTGCACATACAAGTCAAATTAAATTTTTGTTAACATATTTTTTTTTGTTATAGTTAGGTTATAGTTATTTACTATCCTGGGCACCGTCGCGTAATACAGCTAGTGTATATATATAATTTTAGAAAGGATGAAATCAGAAAAAGAAAGGATGGCCAGCCCCCTTGGGATTAGCTAATTGGCTGTAAATGATGTGGAAAGTGTCCAATGGTTGGCTGTGGGCATGCGGTAATTTTATGGTACTCATTGAAAGCTTTAAGCCTTGATAGCCCCTTTCTGCTCTGGCTAGTAGAGCTCTCAGATCAAAGCAGGACGGACTCTTTAAAGTTTAACTACTGTATATAAAAGGAAGACAGAGGTAGTTTTTTCGATTTCAGACCTTGTTAGATTTATCTGCAATCAGTTACTGTGACCCATATAGATCAAAAATCGTCTCCGAAGTGGTTGGTTTCCGAGGTCAAGAACACCAGCTCCTCAGGTTTACATACATTAGGTCTTTGTGGCTTGCCATTTATGAGCTAATATTATTTACATAATATATTTATATTTATATATAATATTATGTATTATTAAATATATAATATTTATATATACATTATCAAGCAGCATTTTTTCAAGAAAATGTACAGTGTGTAATTTATTTGATGAAGCGTGTGCCATGCATTGTTTGCAGCTTTCTGGTTATCTACAAGTCTAGACGTCTTTCGGTATTTATTGTTTCTGATGCGGATTACGATTTGACTGTATCTTTGGTCATTTGTACATGTTGTATAAACACCAATGTGCCGGATATTCGCACAGAGAAACTTTGTCACCGGATCATTTATCATTTCCTTGATAGAAGTGCTCCAGTAGTTATGTGCCTCTTGTTCTCCATCACTGCTATCAGTAGATCAGCATGTTATGACAAATGATGCCTGAAAGTCTCGTTTTTATGACAGATGGTGCGCATTGATGATTTGATAACTATAAAGCAGTTAGATGCACTAGCAACTGGCTTTTACTGAGGACACCAGCTTGTATTACACATACTTTCTCTAAGCTTGGTGTTCTCTATCTTAAAGAACCATAAGCTGAAAATACAAGCAGCATTTCGTCCCAGCAGTTCTTAGCTCTGGGCGTTGCAGGGAACTTTGACATAACAAATCAGTTCGCATCACTTGCTGAAATATTAAACTACATTATTTGCTGCTTAAATGTCAACTTGAGGATTATTACATAATACGTCTGATACTGATTCTGATTGCTTAACCAGCCTTTTAAAGTGAAGCTATCATCAGTAAATAGCCTACTGAATACATCAGGTTTTTTTGTTTTATAAATGTGGACAATTTTTACAGATGCACGGTGTTATACACTGTGTGCAGAATTATTAGGCAAATGAGTATTTTGATCATGTGATACTTTTTATACATGTTGTCCTACTCCAAGCTCTATAGGCTTGAGAGCCAACTACCAATTAAGTAAATCAGGTGATGGGCATCTCTGTAATGAGGAGGGGTGTGGTGTAATGACATCAACACCCTATATAAGGTGCGCTTAATTTTTAGGCAACTTCCTTTACTTTGGCAACATCAGTCAGAAGAGAGATTTGATGGGCTCTGAAAAGTCCAAAATTGTGAGATGTCTTGCAGAGGGATGCAGCAGTTTTGAAATTGCCAAACGTTTGAAGCGCGATCACTGAACTATCAAGCGTTTCATGGCAAATAGCCAACAGGGTCGCAAGAAGCGTGTTGGGCAAAAATAGCACAAAATTACTGCCCATGAATTGAGGAAACTCAAGTGTGAAGCTGCTAAGATGCCATTTGCCACAATTTGGCTATATTTCAGAGCTGCAACGTTACTGGAGTATCAAAAAGCACAAGGTTTGCTATACTCTGGGACATGGCCAAGGTAAGGAAGGCTAAAAAAATGACCACCTTTGAACAAGAAACATAAGATAAAACATCAAGACTGAGCCAAGAAATATCTTAAGACTGATTTTTCAAAGGTTTTATGAACTGATGAAATGAGAGTGACTCTTGATGGGCCAGATGCTGGATCAGTAAAGGGCAGAGAGCTCCACTCCGACTCGGACGCCTGCAAGGTGGAGGTGGGGTACTGGTATGGGCTGGTATCATCAAAGATGAACTTATAGGACCTTTTCGGGTTCAGGATGGAGTGAAGCTCAACTCCCAGACCTACTGCCAGTTTCTGGAAGACAATGTTTTAAGCAGTGGTACAGGAAGACGTCGGTATCGTTAAGGAAAAACATGATTTTCATGCAGGACAATGCTCCATCACATGCATCCAACTACTCCACAGCGTGGCTGGCCAGTAAAGGTCTAAAACATGAAAAAAATGACACGGCCCCCTTGTTCACCTGATCTGAGCCCGTAGAGAACCTGTGGTCCCTCATAAAATGTGAGATCTACAGGGAGGGAAAACAGTACACCTCTCGGAACAGTGTCTGGGAGGCTGTGGTGGCTACTGCACGGAATGTTGATCGTAAACAGATCAAGCAACTGACAATCTATGGATGGTAGGCTGTTGAGTGTCATCATAAAGAAAGGTGGCTATATTGGTCACTAATTTTTTGGGGTTTTGTTTTTGTATGTTAGTATTTATTTCTAAATTTTGTGCAGTTATATTGCTTTACCTGGTAAAAATAAACAAGTGAGATGGAAATATATTTGTTTTTTTTTAAGTTGCCTAATAATTATGCACAGTAATAGCTACTTGCCCAAACAGATATTCTCCTAAGATAACCAAATCTATAAAAAACCCACTCCAACTTCCAAAAATATTAAGCTTTGATATTTATGAGTCTTTTGGGTTGATTGAGAACATAGTTGTTAATCAATAATAATAAAAAATTTAAAATAAAAATAATTTGATAATAAAAAAAAATCCTCTAAAATACAACTTTCCTAATAATTCTACACATGGTGTATATAACACGGTGGCTCAGTGGTTAGCACTGCACTCTTGCAGCGCTGGGGTCCTGGGTTCAACTCCCACCAAGGACAACATCTGCAAGGAGTTTAAATGTTCACCCTGTGCTTGCGTGGGTTTCCTCCTGGTTCTCCGGTTTCCTCCCACACTACAAAGACAAAGCAAGAAGGCCTGCGGAGACACCATCACATGTTTCTCAACGCTGGCAGGAAACTAGCCAGGTCTTTCACCGGGAAGGAACAACCACGGGAAGGGCAGTCTCCAGTCAAGGAGACCACCTATGCCAAACATGGTATCCATCCACAGACAGCCGTTTCGGGGTATTTGCCCCTCATCAGTGTGGAGTAGGAATCTGGCTAGTGGGACATTGCCTAGTAAAAGACTATGTGAGCAAGGATGGTTGACCTTAGGGAGATCAACATCCACCGAAACGGCTGTCTGTGGATGGATACCATGTTTGGCATAGGTGGTCTCCTTGACTGGAGACTGCCCTTCCCGTGGTTGTTCCTTCCCGGTGAAAGACCTGGCTAGTTTCCTGCCAGCGTTGAGAAACATGTGATGGTGTCTCCGCAGGCCTTCTCGCTTTGAATATTTCCCAGGGGGCATTGCTCTAGAATCACTGCGTTGAGAAACATGTGATGGTGTCTCTGCAGTGGTGGATGTTGATCTCCCTAAGGTCAACCATCCTTGCTCACATAGTCTTTTACTAGGCAATGTCCCACTAGCCAGATTCCTACTCCACACTGATGAGGGGCAAATACCCCGAAACGGCTGTCTGTGGATGGATACCATGTTTGGCATAGGTGGTCTCCTTGACTGGAGACTGCCCTTCCCGTGGTTGTTCCTTCCCGGTGAAAGACCTGGCTAGTTTCCTGCCAGCGTTGAGAAACATGTGATGGTGTCTCCGCAGGCCTTCTTGCTTTGAATATTTCCCAGGGGGCATTGCTCTAGAATCACTGCGTTGAGAAACACCTGATGGTGTCTCTGCAGTGGTGGATGTTGATCTCCCTAAGGTCAACCATCCTTGCTCACATACACTACAAAGACATTTAGATTGCGAGCCTCAATGGAGACAGTGTTGCCAATATATGTAAAGCTCTATGGAATTAATAACGCTATACAATTGAATAAATAATATATATAATGTGTGTGTGTGTGTATATTATAATATTATATACATACACACACACACACACACACACACACACACAATCTCACATCCTGTATTAGGCCCTGTGCGCACTGGAAAATGGAATTTTCTCAAGAAAATTCCGCAGGTATTGAAAGATTACCGCACCCGCGGTAAAAAACCGCGGCAAACCGCACCCGAAAACCGCATGCGGTTTGCCGCGGTTTTACCGCGGCATTGTTCGCGGTATTGCCGCGGTTTTGCCACGTGCGGGTTGGTATGTGCTTTATTGCATTCAATGCAATAAAGCACATTGAAAAAAAAAAAAGGCATTTCATTCTGAGATAGAGAAATAGACAGAAGAATAGATAGATAGACAGACAGAGAGATAGATAGATAGAGTCCCAGTGAGTTCACATTACCGGCCGTGGGAAATGCCCTGTGGTTACCTCTGCTGTCTCGCTGCGAGGCTGCATTGAGCAGTCTGTGTCAGTCGCGGCTGGATGCAAGCATCGCAGGACGCCAAAGCTGTGGATTACGCCGGAGCGGTGTGGATTACGCCGGAGCTTTGTGTTGGAGGGGGGGGGGGGGTTAATAAAAGGGTGAACAAGGCTTGTTTGTGTTTTATTTAAAATAAAGGATTTTTCGGTGTGTTTTTTTCACTTTACTTACGGGTTGATAATGTCAACTGTCACATAGACGCTGCCATGATCAAGCCTAGAGTTAATGGCGGTGATCCGCCACCATTAACCCCTTGTATTACCTTGACTGCCACTGCTACACGGCAGCAAGAAGAGCCGGGGACACTCCGGTACTGCCGCATAATGCATGCGACAGTCCCGGGACAGCTGCGGCTGATTTTCTCGGCTGCGGGAGGGGGAGTGAGGCGGGGGACATTAATCCTGCCCCTCTCCCTCCCCAGCCTTAGAATACCGGGCCGCCGCTGTGTGCTTACCTCGGCTGGAAGGTAAATATACAGCGGAGCCCACGTGTTTTGTTTTCTATATTTCCGTTTGATTTCTATGTGTGTTCTATATGTCTGTGATCTATGTCTGATATGTGTGTGTGTGTGTGTGTGTTTACTCTCTGCTCTGCTTCCTCTTCCTGTAATGACATCAGTTCCCTGCAAAACCGCAGGCAAGCGATGTACATTACCGGAGGTAAACCGCGAAATACCGGAGGGAATAACGCAGGAAAACGCAGTGAACCGCACAGAATTTGCTGCCTGCGTTATTCCCTGCGGGATTTCACGATTACATTGGAGTCAATGGAGTGAAATCCCGCAGCGATGTGCGGAAAAGAATTGACATGCAATTGTTTTTGCTGCGGGAATCCCGCAGCAAAACATGCAGCTGTCAAAATTCGCCTAGTGCGCACAGGATTTTTTTTTCCCATAGGTTTTGCTGGTGATTCACTGCAGAGATGTTATGAACATTTTCTGCAGCGAAACATGCAGCAAATCCGCAAAAAATCCGCGGCAAAATCCGGTAAGTGCACACAGGGCCTTAAAGTTAAATAGTAGAAATCTGGTAATTTTCATATTTGCCTCTGGTGCTTATTTTTACAACTTTAGTTTCAGGACACCCATGTGCACACTTAAAATAGTCAGACCCTATTTTTTGTATTGAGATGCCTAATATGCATATGCAAAGGTTATTGTGACGAAAGGGGGAGCCGAGTCAGCTGTGCTACTGAATTAGCTATTGTGATTATTGTATCTGGTGTTATCAGTTGTATAGAGGTTTTACCTGTCATTGTGCTCTTGCCTCTTGTAAACTTACTTAAAAGACAGGAAGTAAACGCGTGTATATACACACGCACACACACACACACACACACACACACACACACACACACACACACACACACTACACTACACTACACTACACTACACTTTAGTCTTATGTTGGCCAAACCCACCAGTATCAACAATATCCGCTAAAAGTCTGTGTATGGCAGCCGTCGCTTGTCGGGGGTTGAAGGGCAGTTGTCTCAGTCAGTCTTATTATTTCCTGGACATGTCTGCCGATTGTTCTTTCATAAGGAACACTGGAGCACTGAACTGGTCAAGCGTTCCTGTATATAAAAGGGCTAGGTGAGATGGCCACTGGCCAAATGAGCAGCCAGTCATTCATTCAGCCATCTAATGTATATGGTAATTTTAGGAGTATAAAAAAGCCCCAATGATCATATACATTTTATGTATTTATGTCTGCCCTCTACACAATCCAACTAATCCATTAATAAAAATTATGAACTCACTTATATGGCTATCTTATAAATTGAATTAGTCCATTTCTGTAAATTCCGTTCTACACAATTTGATGAAATTGAACATGGTTATAATAAATCTGAGGCCGGCTCACGCACTTTATACATTTGTGTTTTACTCTGAAATTTACCGCATTTCACAGAAATCATAATTGAAGGAGGCATTCGGGCTGAGTTGTCTAGAATGATTGGTCACTGAAGTGTCCCTGCCAGCTTCTCCTCACCAACTCACCTAGATTGACCGGTCTTTCCCTATCAGTCTACTTGAGCTGGGCAGGTAGGAGCTGATGGTTACATATCTTTCCTAGTCCTCTCATCCTTGGACCACATTTCAGAGTAAAACATACATGTCTGCCGGTCTCTAATTTAGGCTCTCTGCTGCTTGGCAGCTTGATTAAGCTCACTGGTTCCCGTTACAATATATTCAAAGGAACTCTGCAGTCCTATCAGTATATATTTTTCATAGTCCAGTTTTCACGTTTCAGACTTTAAAGTATAGACCACTTTCTGATGCAATGTGCTAATAAAATAAGAAAACAGACAGAAATATATGGGTTATAAATGGTGTTTAGTAAGTGGACATAAGCATAAAATAAATAATTCAATTGGTACCACAAAATACATGAATAGTACACTGGGAAGATAACATGGGTATACTAATAGTTTGTATATTATATACCACAGGCATATATGGACTTCTTTAAAGTAAACAGTCATCAGGATTTACCCCTATAATGTATTACCAGTGTTGTATCAGCCTCCAAGTGCCATCTCCATTCATCCCAATAGTATTGCCAAGTATTGCAGCAATTATCTTAAAAACAAAGTTTAACTCAGACGCATTGCATCTTTAAATGACCTTCACTAGTTGTAGAGACAATCGCTCATTTATGAACAGTCAACCCAAGCTTGTTATTATCTATCCCACAGCGATGTGATTTTCATTACAGCAAGTCCCCTTTCTCCTCCTCTCTGCTCTCGATATTTTGCCCCTGATGGGACATCAGTGATACCCCTGTGGGCATGATAACTGCCGATTTAAGTTTGACTTCTTGGATGAGCAGCTGCCTCTCCAGAGAGGTCCAAGAATTTTAAATGTGGCACGTTAAGTTTTGGTTTTTCGACTGATTGCTGCAACACTCAACTAACAGGGGCTGATTAGAAATCTTACTGAGACAGTTTTGCAATGCTGTTAAAGGCATAATGTTCCTTGGCTGCAGTTTGATATTTAAAAACTCATTTACAACCAAGGACGTACTGGTACATCCTTGGTCGCCTCCATCCAATTACCGAGGGCTAACAGGCGCAGGTGGATTGGAGATTCGCCTGCACCTGTTAACCCTTTAGATTGCATTGTCAAATACTGTCAGAGCAATTTAAATAGTCATGGCAGGGATCGCTCTGTTCTCACTGCCATTGGCAGCCTGGTGATGTGCTCATAGGGCGCCAATGTGTTGCCATGGTAGCACGGGGTCAGCTGATGACCCCTGACGCTACCATGACGAATTTTCCTGTGAGAACCGACAGAGTGCCTGCACTCTCACGAATGCTGCATTTCTGCTGATCAGAGAGATGCTGCTCTGATCAGTAGAAATGAACAGGTGATCAGACACTGCAGTGATAAAGTCCCCTAGGGTGACTAGCAAAATAAACAAAAATAAATAAAAGTATATATATATCTATATATCTCTATATATATATAATATATATATATATATATATATATATAGTATATGTGTGTGTGTGTGTATGATATGTGTATGTAATATATATAAATATATATATATATATATATATATATATATATATATGTATGTAATATATATATTATATGTAATATATATATATACGTAATATATATATGTATATATATGTATATGTGATATATATTATATGTAATATATATGTATATGTGATATATATATATTATATGTAATATATATATATATATATATATATATATGTATATATTTGTATATGTATATATTATATGTATGTATGTATATATATATATATATATATATATATATATATATATATATATATATAATGTGTATGTATGTATGTATGTATGTATATATATTTATAGATAGAGTTTTAAAAAATAAAAAAAACCTAAATGTTAAAATCACTTTTTCACCCCATTGAAAATAAGTTAAAATAAAATACACATATTTGGTATCGCCATCTTCAGAAATGCCTGATCTGTCAAAATATAAAATCAGTTAATCTGATTGGTACATGGTGACAAAAAGAAAATTGCAGATACCAAAATTACGTTTTTTTGGTCACCACAAAAAATCTTTAAAATGCAATGACAAGCGTTCAAAACGTAACATCTGCCTTACAATTGTATCATTAAAAATGTCAGCTCAAGAAGCCAAACACTCATCACTGAGCCCCAGATCACGAAAAATGAGACCGCTATGGGTCTTGTAAAATGGCGACAAAAGCGCTACGCTTTTTTTTGGACAAACGTCTGTTTTTGTTTTTAACCCCTTAGATAAAAGTATACATGTTTGATATCTACTAACGCGTACTGACCTTAAGCATCACACCAACACATCAGTTTTACCATATAATAAACAACGTGAATAAAAGACCCCAAAAACTATCGTGCAATTGCACTTTTATTTTGCAATTTCACTGCAGTTGGAATTTTTTTCCTTTTTTCCAGTACACTTTATGGTAAAACTATTGATTTCTTTCAAAAGTAAACTCGTCCCGCAAACGTAACCTCTCATATGGCAATATTGACAGAAAAATAAAAAAGTTATGGCTTTCGGAAGAAGGGGAGGAAAAAAAAGAAAATGAAAATGGAAAATCGCCTAGGGTGAATGCGTTAAAAAATAAACAAACTGTACTTTGTCTTATCACATGGAGTGTTGCACTGACTTTGCTGACTGTCATGGTGGAATTGGGCTCTATTCAGACTGCAGATTCTGACACTCCGTTTGTGGTTTCTCTGGTGTCTGAGATCAACACAGGCAGACTTTGGCGTCTATCTGATGTGTGATGATTCATAGGCAGGCTAGCAAGCGTTAATCTCTTCTAGTCTGTTTGCGCCTGTAATCACATGTGTTGGTGAGACCTATCACATCTGCTCCCCTTTTATTTATGCTGGTTGAATTTTCCTACCCATGCCAGCTATAGTTTATTCTATGTTGATCTGCGAAGTGTGGTGTTCCAGACTCTCTATTGAAAGTTTGTGTTTAAGTTGTGTTTTTTTTTTTGCTTGGAACAGTTGTGGATTTTACCCCTGTTGTTTATACTGCCTTTCTGCTCTTGTTTTTCTTGCTGAATTTCTTATTGTCTTTATCTTTGTGTGTGAATGCTGTGTGACACAGTTTTGGTTTTCTCTGGTCTGTCTTTATCTGTGGGTTTCTACACACTCCTGTCCACTCCTTCCCTAGGGGTAGGTGGAATCAGATCGAGACTGCTCAGGAGGTGGGCCAGGAAGGAGACTCTGGCATCTCCACCATTAAGAGTATCCCTGAGATAAGGGATAGCATAGGGTCCCCTATCTTGAATAAAATCTTAGATGACCCAGGTCCCCACTATTTCAAAGTCATTGTAACATTACACTTGCTGGATCCAACTACTGAGTTCAGTGGCCCAGAATGGCTTGTGTCGTCAACTCCGCAGAGCCACTGAGCTTGGTGATTGGCTGCATCGCTGTCGACATGAAATCCGCACTGCAGACAATAACAGGTATTTTGATCAGCAGCCGAGATTCTGTTTTGGACTCATGGAGGATAAGTAAGGCACTGTTTATTGTATAATTATATGTTGGATATTTTGAAGCTTTGTAATTTGAGGTCAACCAGTAGATCATATCATCTCGATCTATCTCGATCTATCGATGTATCTCGATCTATCGATTTATCTGTCTAATCTTTTTGTTGTTTTTGGGGGGGCATTTTGCCCTAAATTTGGCCTTTTGATTGCTGTTACAAAACTAATACTAGCAAAATAAATTGCCATTCTATATTTTGCATACTTCCAGAACTTTTTTGATTATATGACATTCATTTGCATTTTCCCTCAAACATGAGTTCAATTACGGGGAACTTGTGAAGCTGCTTCTAATAAGATAGCCTAATTTGCATGCGCTTGTCAATAAGGCTTTAAGATTGAAAGTGCTTTGACAAAGTTGATCACGTGGTGAATAATCCCATGCTCCCTCTAAATATATGCAGAGCGAGTTGGGGAAATGTGTGCAATTAAGTAATCTCTCGGCAAACCTCTGTATGATAGAAAATAACAGTTATCAGCAATAAAATACTTGCACTGACTAACATCTACAGTAATTTGATTTGTGTTTAATTATATGAAAGGAAATTGCCATGCTGTCCATTTCTGAAGGCTGCCAAATTGCTAAATGCTTAATTAGGAAAAAAATGTTTACATGTGATTGATCTAATAAATTTCTCGCTAAAAATTCATATTCCTAAGTAGGACCATGGCATAATTATACAAGTCATGATGAAACATAATTTTTATCATTAAAGGGACCTCATTGGTAAAATTCTGTCTAAAGTGCATCTTACCCATAATTAGGGTTATAGTTTTGTTTTCTAAATGGTAAAGTTGAGCTGAACCTGTCGGGTGCTTATTGCTAATCCCTGCCTAACGGTCCCTGTATACACTAGTACACTAGCATAGATAAAGAGGTCTTTAGAAAAGTATTTCTAAAGATCCTTTATGATATGCTAATGAGCACAGGGAATAGTCAGAAGGGTGTTAGTTTCTGTGCTCGTTTTGCCCTCTTAGCATTTTAGCACGCCCACAGGGGTGTGCTAACATATGCTATTCAATGCTCATTGCCCAGTATCATCAGTGCGGTGACTTCTGGTCATGTGCACTGCCCGGCATCTGATGTGGTGACAACGAACACATGTACGCGTGTCACCTCTGATGACGCTGGGCAATGGGCAATACTACTAATGACAGATGGGTAGGGATTAGCAATATGCACCTAGAACTGCTCGTGGTTCTGGGTGCATATTGCACCTGACAGGTTCCAGTCTCACAGCATTCACCTATAACAGCCTGCTTCCCTGCTGCTGCTGGTTTCATACATCCAAATACATGTCCCTTGTAAAAAATAGATTTTATTTATATATTTTTTTCTTTTAACCAGATTCTATTTTCAAGGGCTGAATAACTCCAACCCATCATTTCTGCACCAAATATAGAGGGGACTGTTTTTGCAGCTTGCTCTGTTTCCAATCAACACATTGATTAGATCCGTTGACATTCACAGAGGCCTATAACCTAATTGACTGGCTTATAATTGGGGACAACTGTTCGTAGTAACAGTTTTCCCCAACTATTTGTCCTTATAAACAGACTGACAAAGAGCTCATTTGTTGGTTGCGCCAATTTATCAACAAGTTTAAAAATCATCGTTCTTGTTAATAGCAGCATATTGCCCCAACGTGCTGCCGATAAAATGCTATTCTTTATACATAGAACATTTATTTTAAAGGCGTTGTCCGGGATTATTCATAGTTTTTAAACATATATAAAAAACAGTCAATTGCTAAAAGAGACAACTACCTGCCTGTTGTACCTGGCGGTGGCGCAGTGTGGTTACTGACCATTCCTGCTGGCAATTCAGCTACTCCACGTCAACAGAGCAGATCTTTTTCTTCTGTGATTCTCTGTTGACTGGGCGTGACTGCTGGCATCATGCTGATTGACATCCGGCTGCCCACAGTTGAGCAGCGCGGAGCTGACTGTCAATCACCATGATGTCGGCAATCACTCCCCGCAGATTGGAACCGCCAAATCACCGTCAGGAGCTGACTGTGATGTTCTACCCAGGGGACAACAGAGAGGTAGTTAGCCACCATCTGCCTGATACTTTTATATTTTACAATGTGCCTAACAGCTAAGTGTCACATATCCCCTTTAACCATCACCGTGTACATACATCGTTATTAGGTCATGCAGGATATTTTTAATGGCCTGAATTAGCCTTTCTAAAAGAGCTGTAATACTCTGCTTTAATGTTAGTCTCCAGATATAAGCATCATGTGATTTATTAACATGGCAGGGGCAACAAAAGTCAGGAAAGATTGCAGTAACCCTATATATGCATGGGATGCTGATTACACTGACATCTGTGTCAAATCCAATCTTTGTAAAGAAGACCTTATATTAAACTTTTTTTTTTTCTTTTTTCCCTGTCTGGATCTGATCTGTTTTTTTTTTTTTTGGCACTAAATATCTTGTCCCCGTGGACTAGTGGTCTCTCAGTCATTACATCTATAGACAACACCCAAAGGTGACTAGAACTCTTAAATTACAACTTTTTTTTTTATCCTAACCCTTAAGCTTTGTGAATCGATATATCAGTTTAAATTTTACTTTCCCGGTAGATAAAAGGTACAAGAGCAACACTGCTCCATCCCTATAGGAAAAAATACAAATATGCACCATCCCTAGTTTTGGCCCTTCATTATGGCTACCCATCCAATTGATCACAAGAACAAGGGTGCCGAGCCCCCCATTGTATGAATCAGCAACTGCATGCTCCATCCCCACTCCATACATACAGTAGACCCTACACATGGCTCTGATGAGCATTAGGGATCGCAGCAGTGAGACCTCCACTAGTCCGTTATCACGTCTCCTGTAGATAGACCATAAGTGTAAAGGGTGCTTTAGACGCTGCGACATCGCTAGCGATCTTGTTAGCGATGTGACACGCCAGATCGCAGATAACATGTGCCGAGATCGCACATAGGACATTTTTGTAGCGCCGGTCACATGTGC
This sequence comes from Anomaloglossus baeobatrachus, assembly GCF_048569485.1. Lineage (NCBI taxonomy): Eukaryota > Metazoa > Chordata > Amphibia > Anura > Aromobatidae > Anomaloglossus > Anomaloglossus baeobatrachus. The sequence continues at coordinate 805,037,459 of NC_134353.1, read as the reverse complement.
GATCTCGGCAAATCGTATGTGCGATCTGGCGTGTTAAATCGCTAACGAGATCGCTAGCGATGTCGCAGCGTGTAAAGCACCCTTTAGACTTCGGCCAGGCTGGAGACTGTGTTTATATGTAATCTCTAAACTATAGCTACATATAGGTCAGGAGTGGAGTTGTAATGATAACAAATAGGTTTTTTTTTTCTGTCAATATTTTTTGCAAAGTTTTTTATTTTTATTTTGGATGGATCAGAGTATGAGATCTGGTTGTACACGTGCTTTCCAGAAAGTGTGAAGCTGTGCAAGAAGTCTAGAAACGTACCTAATGCTTGTACTAAATTGGAAGACACAGTTTCCATTTCCTCATCACCACTCTACCAATTTTAAAAATAACCTTTTCTTGTCTTGTTTGCGCTTTCCATTTAGCCTCTTCTAACCCGACAGCTTAATGCTTCTTGGTTTGATCCTTGGAGACATGTTTCTTGTTCTTTCTCTCTCGAGTATTGTCTGGTCCGAGGTATAAATAGTTTGTGCAGTGTTTTAACATTTCAGTAGCACTTTCATGCAGCCTTTGTAGAAAAGCTCTTGATCTTTATAGGCTTTCTTTTTATTCTGTGCTTGAAATACATAAGTGTTTGGTCATAAGAAATGTGTACTACGTGTTTTTGGGAAGCAAATTTGATCTGATGTAAAAGCTGTAACATCCCCCTTCTAGTTGGGCGCAGCAAGGTTTAAGGGGTTGTATTACTTAGATTGGTTTTATGCTGCTGAAATATGACAAAAGTATAGAGCTTTATATATAGATTTCCTGGAAGATGTCTGCCAATTGTGAACCAAGGGTACAGAGAAAAAAGAGATATTTCTCTTGTCCATCTGTCTTGGGTTCATGCATACTTCAGGTACATTTAATAATGACATTTTTAAAGGGATTATTTCAACAGATTTTTGCTATGGAACCTTTGAGCAGCATGATTTGGCAGAGACCTTGATTCCAGCGATGTGTAACTTACTATTCGCTAAATGAGTAGTTGTCTCGTGCCTCCTAGTCCAACCACAACTCCACCACTTATTAGCAGCTCTTTGGCAGCTTTCTGTGTATTTTATATTGACAATCAGTGGTGTGGGCTGGGATATACACAGCTCAGCCTTCCGAGCTCTGTTAGATCTGCAGTGGAGAAAACAGATTTTATCACACTTGCTGCACCCACTAAACAAATTGCCTCCATACAGATTAAACTAATGTTGGCTGAACCCGCTGATATTGACAGGATCAGCCGACGGTCTAATATGTATGGGGCCACTAGCCAGCTGATGATCTGGAGAGATGTGGATCAGGCATGTCCAATTTCGGACTGCTGACTACATTGTGATTACTCAGAGAAGCTTCTGACCGACTTGTCATTCAATGGCTTTATCATAGAGAACACAGGAGTACTTGGCCAAACGAGTGCTACTGTGTATTGGACTATCAGCTGAGATGTCTGTTGGCCTAACGATCTACCAAGACATCTTTCGGATGACAGTCATTTAATGTACATAACGTGCTTAAGTGATACATCACTGGAATCAGGGTCTCCGTTCCATCTGTTGGATTACATAGCAAAAACCTTCTTCTCTTTAAGGAAACCTGTCACCAGGTTTTTCTTACGCAATCTGATAGCAGCACATAATGTAGATGCAGAGACTGCAATTTTGCTAAAATAACTGTTTCATCTGCTGCAGATTTATTAGTTGTCTGAATGCTGAGCTCAGTATAACACCAGCGATTTTCAACTTTCTGCCTATGGCACAGTGCACACCGAAAACTGCCAATCAGTGCTGGGGCAGGGTTTTACTGAGGTCATGAATATGGAGGACTACGTGGCATCATGGTTAGAAGTCTTTTTGTGATTGTCTGCTATTTAAACAGTGATGTTAGCGAAACTATAGTCACCTGCCCAGTAAGTGACACATTGCTGGAATCAGAATCTCTGTCTCTATATTATGCTGCTCTCAGATGAGGTAGTAAAAATCTGGTGACAGATTTCTTTTAAAGGGAACCAATCACCAGGATTTTCATATATAACCTAAAGCCAGTGCTATTCTGGCACGATCAGGCTGATTCTATATATACCTGTAGTGGTCAGGGTCAGCTAGGATGTTTAGGTTTTGAAATCGAAGAAAGTAAAGTTTATAAAATAATCAGCTTCTTGAGTGACAGCAGCTGAGGATCAGATAATAGCTGGGGTGTATGCATAGAATACATAGAATTAGCATAAGTATTATACAATCGATTTAATTTATGACTTGTAGGACCTTTTCTAAGGTCATACCTATGTGACCAGTAGGGGCGTGGCCTCAGCCAACAGAAAATTGTTGCTTCGTGGTATCGGCTTTGTTGGCTGAGGCCCCGCCCCAACCTGGGTGGTAAGGTGACTCGCAGGCCTCCCGTGCATTGTTCAGAAATTACAGTTCTGGCCTTTTGGGCGAAACTGCTATTTGCAAAAGAAGTGAATGACCGAGTATAAGTAGGTAGATTGATTATTGCTGGGTGACTATTGGCCCACACGTTGGCAAACAACCTGGGTTTGCTTTATTCTCCATTGCTCTCCTTATAGTATCTGCCTAATTTAATATTTCCAGTGTATTTGAAAAGTTTTCTCTTATTATGATCGTTTTAACAATGTGGCAGAAAGGAATGTTTATCTTATTAGAAGACAAGAATTGAGTTCTTCCAAGCGTATGATATTAGGCTGATAAGAAATCACTAAACATTATGAGAGCTTCATTCTTATCTGCTTCCATGTAAGTAATTTTAGTATTCAAAAGCAGACGGCACCGTATCCAGATCATTGTGTACCGGTACACGCTGTGCAATGCTTATAAATACGCCATCATGCTGTAGGCTTTACTCTGTAAAATGAAATTACAGCAATGTAGCTTTTAATATCCTGTAGTGCCAGAGTATTTTACGAGCTTTTAAGATGGTTTCAGCAATGTAGTAGTAATTGTAATATTCTCTACAGTTCTCCCCATCTGCTTAAGAGATCTTTTATCAAGTGTAGAATGATATGATTTCCTTTTTGTTTCTGCAGGATAAAAAATGGATTCTCAATCATGAAGATGTGACCCTTGGAGAATTACTGGGCAAAGTAAGTAAATTGCAAAATAAAACAGGTACTTTATTTTACCAATGAGGATGTTCGTTAATGCGGATTTGTGATGTAAAAAAAAAAAAGATCGTTACCAATTGTTTTCTAACAAGGCTTGGGAAAGATTGCATTATCAGGCACAAAAAGAAAGAAAGGAAAAAAACAAGTGCTCACATTTCCCCAAGATTGGTAGACATTTTAGTAAGTAAATCTAGCATACTTGCAGTATTGGGGACCGGAGTTGGGGGACGTGACTGGTTTAGTGGTTGTGGCCTGATGTTTCCGCGTGCTGTCTGGCAGACCAGCTTTTTATTGATTGTCGTAATGGGAATGTCCGTTTTGCCTAGTTCGTTGGTGTGACCAGCCTGGCATTCCAACAACTGTTTCTAAAGACCAGTTATTTCAGCAACCATTAACTCCTTTACAACATATATGACGTACATTTATGCCATATGCAGTGTCCCTAACTTTGATGTATGATTGCAAGCTGATTCTGTATCTTTCTAGGGCAACATATACATTGCTTAAATGATACACCATTATCTACTGTAGATATAATTAAATTCAACGTTCACTGTCTAGAAAGGCTGTACTACAAGTAGGAAACGCCAGGACATGCCCGGTCCCTGATGCGACAACCATCAAATGCCCGGTCCGCGCTCCAGCGTGCAGAAACGCAGGACATACCAATTAAGCCGATCACACCACTAACTCCCGTCCCCAAAACCCAAGTATGCCATTAATCTCTCGGCCCCCAAACTTAAGTGTTCTAAATATATGATATTTCACTTTTTTGTGTTTTGAATCATATGAGGTTTTTTTTTTTTTTTAATTATTATTCATTAGTCTGTCAGCAAAAAAATATCTTCATGAGAGTGCAGTTATGTCTTCTATTATTGGTTGGGATACCACCCTATTCAACCAGCTCCTCTCTACCATGCCGAAAACATCATTTACTAAGATTTACTAAGAAAAAATAACGGTTTAACTTAAGCACATTGGCTTGGTGCATCCTTGTGGTGGCCAAGCAGTCTAGTGCTCCTTTCTTCCTATTTTGCATTCATCTCTTCCTTTCATCCTTAATTGACAGCTTTGGTTTTTTATGAGCTAAACAACTATAGAGATAGTTGGGAAGGTGCACTGAATTGTTTGGAACCGGTGGTAGATTTCAACAGTCATTCTTTGTAGGATCACCCTTCACTGCAAATACTGCTGTAAAGGCCCAGTCACACACAACGACTTACCAGCGATCCCGAAAACGATGCGACCTGATAGGGATCGCAGGTAAGTCGCTGGGAGGTCGCAGGTGAGATGTCACACAGTCAGATCTTACCAGCGATGCAGGAACAATACAGGTCGCAGTAGCGACCTGTATAACGATCTCAGCAGTCACTGTGACCCTGTCACACAGTGTCAAACACAGCGATGTGTCCTGCCCAGCAGGACATCGCCTTTGAAGAAAATGACCTGGACCATTCAGCAACGACTAGCGATCTCACAGCAGGGGCCTGATCGCTGGTAGGTGTCACACATAACGAGATCGCTACTGCGTCACCAAAACGGTGACTCAGCTGCGATCTCGCTAGCGATCTCGTTATGTGTGACAGTACCTTAAGTCTTTTGGAGGTATGTCTCTTCCAGCTTTGCACATCTTGAGGCTGAAATGTTTTCCCATTCTTTTTGTTAAAATCTCTCTATCTTAGTGAGATTGGATGGAGAGCATCTGTGAACTGTAATTTTCATGTCTTACTAAAGAGTCACTATAGTATTTAGATCTGGACTCTGACTGGGCCATTTGAACACATGAATATCCTTTGATCTAAAGCAGGCGTGCATAACTTCAGTCTTCGTGGGCCTTTAACAGTGCATGTTTTCAGGTTTTCCTTTAGTATTGCACAGGTGAGGAATTCCATGCAAAGCTAAGGAAATCCTGAAAACATGCACTCTTTATGGTCCCTAAGGAGTTTTGCACCCCTGATTTAAACCATTCCATGGTAGCTATTTTAGTATGTTTGGGGTCGTTTTCCTTTGCTGCCACTTACTGCAATCCTGGAGGAAAAATAATATTTTTTCTCTTTCTATCTTCCCATCACTCTGAACAGCTTCCCTGTCACTACTGGGCAAAAGCAGACCCACAGCATGATGCTGCCACCATTATGTTCAACAGTGGGGATGGTGTTTTCAGGGCTATGTATAGTGTTCTTTTTCCACCACCCATAACGTTTTGTATTTAGCCCAAAAAGTTCTACTTTGATCTCATCTGACCAAAGCTCTTTCTTTTACAAGCTAGCTGTGTCCCCTACATGGCTTTTTGCAAACTGCAAATGGGATGTCTTATGTCTTCCTTTCAGCAATGGCTATCTTCTTATTAATGTTCCATAAAGGCCAGATTTATTACAACTAATAAATGTCTTGTGGACAGGTTCCCCCACTTGAACTGTGGATCTCTGTAGCTTCTCCAGAGTGTACATGAGCCTCTTGACTGCTTCTCTAATCAGTGCTTGCTTTGCTTAGGATGTCCATTTAGTTGGACAGCAATGTTTTGGTAGGTTTGCATTTGTGCCATTCTCCTTCAATTTTTGGATGATGAATTGAACAATGCTGTGTTAGATGTTCAGAGCTTGGGGTATTTTTTTTTATAACCTAACTTTCTGGTGTGTTTCTTAGTTTTCAGTATGTTCTTTGATCGCTAATGTTCTCAAACAAACCTCTGAGGTTTTCACAGAACAGGTGTAGTTATACTGAGAATATAACAAACAAGTGGATTTAATTTAGTAATTATGTGACTTCTGGAGGCAATTGGTCACTCAGGATTTTTTTTAGGGGGCTTCACTCTACAGAGGACTTAATAGAAATGCATGAGAGAATTTTCATTTTTATAAAATATTTGGTAACCTGTGTATTTTTGTTTTTAGACTACTCAAATTCTTGCTACTTTGTGTTAGTATATCACATAAAATCCCAATAAAATACATTTGTGTGTTGGTGTAACGTGAAAAGATGTGAAATTTTTATGCGGTATGAATACTTTTTCAATGCACTATACCAGGGGTCTCAAACACGTAGTCCGCAGGCCGCATGCGGCCCCTAAGGCTGCTTCGTGTGGCCCCCAGGCCCGTGCCCCCTGTTCACTACCGCGGCCGGTGCAGGGGCCGCAGCCACTGTCTGCTCTTTATGTCAGATGAATGTTTTGCCGGCGCTGCGCTCTCGCACCGGCAATACAATCATCTGACATAAATCACGGACAGTGGCTGCGGCCCCTGCACCGGCCACGATAGCCACTGGGGGCACGGCCTGCAGACAGCAAGAAGCAGAGATGAGGCGGCCGAGGGAATGTGGGACAGGTGAGAAGAATGTTTTTTTTTTTTTTTTTTGTGTATGTGAAGGACGGCACCCCTTAGCAACCTATGACATACTGGGTACGTCATGGCTCCCTGGTACTTAAGGACCCATGACGCACCCAGTACGTCATGGTGAGATCGCGGCCCCGAATCCCCGGTGGCTGCGATCACTTTGTAAATACCTTAGATTCGGGGAGGAGGGGACCTCTGCCTGATCTCAGGAGGGGTGGTGTCTCCTCCCCGGACCTATGGAGGCTGTGATTGGCTGACGAATGCCGCTCAGCTAATCACAGCCACTGTAATGTTTAAGCCATTGAAAATGGTTGAAACATTAAAATCCAGCCATGATCAGTGCAGCTGTAGCACCGATCATTGGCTGGAACTGGGTGACCTCTGTTTCACCCGCCCCCAGCTCTGATTGGAGAGACCGGCCTTGTGACCGATCTCTCCAATCACTGTGGATCTGGGGCCGGAGACCGCTCCCCTCACCTTCACTCCGGAGTCTGTGGAGTCTGAGGAGAGCGATCGGTAATTTATAGCCATTGCTCCCTTTCAGCCGCCGCCACTGCCCATTACTACAGGATGGGGAGAAAGTGTGCACATTACTATGGGATGGGGATAAGGCTGGGGACATTACTATAGGATGGAGACATTACAAGGATGGGCACAATACTATTGGATGGGGACATTATTACTATAGAATGGGGACAAGGCTGGGGACATTACTATAGGATGGGGACAAGGTGAGCACATTACTATAGGATGGGGACTAGGATGGGCACAGTACTACAGGATAGGGGCATTACTACAAGGAGACAAGGATGGGAAACATTACTATAGAATAGGGATAAGGCTGGGGACATTGCTATAGAATGGGGACATTACTATAGGATGGGGACATTGCTACAAGGGGACAAGGATGGGCACATTACTATAGATTGGGGACATTACAATAGGATGGGGACAAGGATGAACACATTAGTACAGGATGGGCACATTACGATAAGATGGGGACAAGGATGAGGACATTATTATAGGATGGGGATAAGGATGGGCACATTACTATAACATGGGGACAAGGATGAGGCACATTACTACAAGATGGGGACAAGGATGGGGAACATTACTGTGAGATGGGGACTAGGATGGGGCACAATACTACAAGGGGACAAAGATGGGCATGTTACAACAAGTTGGGGAACATTACTAAAAGATGTTGGTCAAAATTTCTATATAGTGCTAATTGTAAGACTATTCGTTACAAGAAAACAATAAAATGTAAAAAAAAAATGTATTCATTTATTTATTTTTTTATATATAAACAAAGAATGTGCACGTTTGCTATAATAAACAAGTGAAAATGTTCAAAATCAGTGATCCAAAGGTGTGTAAAAAAAAAAAAAATTATATTACATATGGTACCAATAAAAATGTCACTTTGTCCTGCAAAGAATGCGGCCCCCCCAAATTATTTTTTTCCTCTGTGCGGCCCATACACCCAGCCGAGTTTGAGACCCCTGCACTATACTGACAGACTTCTTAGTAGAAACTGTTAGCTATATATATTGGCTCTAATTGTGTGCAATAATGTCATGCAATTCCAATATATTTCATACATTCCACTATTATACACTTCTCAACATTAAAATTTCAACACCAGGAAAAAATGTTCATTGAATTCTGGAAATTACAGTGTTGAAGACATGTTAGTGATATGCAAATGATAAAAAGGAAACATTTTTTTTCACATCACCTCAATTTATTCAGTGTCAAATATGAACACAATGCACAGAAATACATGCACTTACAAGTAGAGATGAGCGAACCGGTCGCGGTTCGGCTCGAGGTCGGTTCGCCGAGCCGAGGTCCCGTTCGAGTTCGGTTTGTCGAACGTTCGACGAACCGAACTCGAACCAATAGGCTATAATGGGAGGCAATCACAAACACATAAAAATGCATTATAAATGTACACATACAGTTAATAAACATTGCCATAACACTTACCGGTCCCCACGCGATCCCTCCTGCACTCTGTCTCCTGCCGCTATTCCATCCGATGATCGCTGAATCCTCCCGGTGACCGGCACTGCCAGCAGAGATGCAAGACCTATCGTGACGTCAAAATAGCCATGTGACCAGTCACGTGGCTATTATCTCATTGGCTACAGACTGGTCACATGACTATGACGCGTCATGTAGGACCTGCGAGTGCATCTCTCCGGTACACGGTGCACATTTGTGTATCGCCGTGTACCGGCGACATGCTCTAGCACACGGTCGACTCCCCGCTCCGTTAGGGACCGGCTGACACAGCCGGTCATTAACGGAGATCACCGTTGCCATAGCAACGCAGTTAGCGGTGACGTCACCGCTAACCGCGGCTCCGGGAGCACCGTTGCTATGGTAACGCGTCTGTCAGCGTTACCGCTAGCAGCACTGATCACTCACGGAGTGAAGGCTGCACGCTGCTTCTCGTGCAGCTTTCACGGAGTGAATGCTCCACGGGAAGCAGCGTCTTCCCCCATGCAGCAGTGATGTAGCAGAGCTGCATTTGTTGAACGAGAAAGACAGAAGACCATGGATCGTGGAGGGCTGACAGGGGGTAATAAAGATGGAGTCTCTAATGTGTCTGTATTTATTTCTATTAAAGTATTTTTTCTCTGTGTGGTGTCTTTTTTTTTTTTTAACCCTTTATTGGAGATTCTTAATGGCCGGGTCAAACGTGCCTGACATTAAGAATCTCTGGCTTAATACTGGCTAGTAAAATAAAGCCAGTATTAACTCATGATTACCCAACAAGCCACCCGGCTCCAGGGCTGTTGGAAGAGTTGGATACAGCGCCAGATGATGGCGCTTCTATGAGAGCGCCATTTTCTGGGACGGCTGCGGACTGCAATTCGCAGCAGAGGCGCCCAGAAACCTCGGGCTAACCTGTGCTGCGGATTCCAATCCCCAGCTGCCTAGTTGTACCTGGCTGGACACAAAAATGGGGCGAAGCCCACGTCATTTGTTTTTTAATTATTTCATGAAATAAGTGAAATAATTAAAAAAAAACGGGCTTCCCTATATTTTTGGTTCCCAGCCGGGTACAAATAGGCAACTGGGGGTTGGAGGCAGCCAGTTGAAGGCGAAGCCCATGTCATTTTTTTGGTGAGCAAAAAACGTCTGCATACAGTCCTGGATGGAGTATGCTGAGCCTTGTAGTTCTGCAGCTGCTGTCTGCTCTTCTCCATACAGACAGACAGCAAGCTGCAGAACTACAAGGCTCAGCATACTCCATCCAGGACTGTATGCAGAAGTTTTTTGCCCCCTGAAAAAATTATGTGGGCTTCGCCATATTTTTGTATGCTAGCTAGGTACAGCAGGCAGGTACGGCTGCCCCCAACCCCCAGTTGCCTATTTGTACCCGGCTGGGAACCAAAAATAAAGGGAAGCCCTTTTTTTATTATTTCATGAAATAATTAGAAAACAAATGACGTAGGCTTCGCCCCATTTTTGTGTCCAGCCAGGTACAACTAGGCAGCTGGGGATTGGAATCCGCAGCACAGGTTGGCCTGAGCTTTCTGGGCCCCACTGCTGCGAATTGCAGTCTGCAGCCGCCTCAGAAAATGGCATTTTCATAGAAGCGCCATCTTCTGGCGCTGTATCCAACTCTTCCAGCACCTGCCTGCTATACCTGGCTAGCATACAAAAATATGGCGAAGCTCACGTCCTTTTTTTGTAGTTTTTTGGCAAAAAAAATTAAAAATGCTTCCGTGGATTTTCCATTGCCAGTGAAGGTAACACCAAGCAGTGGGGGTTAGCAGCCAGTAGCTGCTTGGATTACCCTTAGCTAGCAATACAAAAAATGCAGCGGGAGCCCATATATATTTTTTTTAATTATTTATTTAAATAACTAAAAATAAAATGGGCTTCCCTGTATTTTGATTGCTGGACATCACAGGGCTGTAAAAATAAATCTTTAAAAAAATGACGTAGCGCTCCACGGTATTTTTGATTCTCAGCGCAGATAAAGCAGACAGCTATGGGTTGCCACCCCCATCTGCCTGCCGTTACCTTGGTTGGCAATCAAAATACAGGGAAGCCCATTAATTTTTTCTATTTAAAAAATAGTTAAAAAAAAAAAAAATGACGTTGGGTCCCCCCATTTTTGATAGCCAGCTAGGGTAAAGCAGACGGCTGTAGCCTGAAAACCACAGCTGGCAGCTTTACCGTGGTTGGGGATCCAATGTGGAGGTCCCCTCAGGCTCTTTTTTATAATTATTTTATAAATATTAATAATTACACAATAAAAGTAGGGTCCCCCCCAAATTGGATCACCAGTCAAGGTAAAGCGGACAGCTGTGGTCTGGTATTCTCAGGGTGGGAAGGTTCATAGTTATTGGGCCTTCACAGCCTAAAAATAGCAGGCCGCAGGCACCCCAGACGTGGCGCATCCACTAGATACCCAACATCATAAACTGTCAGTACTAACAAAAAAAAAAAAAATCGACAAAAGAAATTTATTTGAAAAAACAGTCCCCAAAACATTTCCTCTTTCACCAATTTATTGTAAGAAAAAAAATAAAGGGGTCCCACGACGACTCTGGACCGTCTAGAATATGGGGGGGAGACACTCAGGGAACGTATCCCCCATTTTCTAGGAGTGCAGACCCTTCATGTGAGGAGTGTGGGTGCAATGAATCTGCACTCTCTCCCCGGGTCCACAGCAGCAGAGTCCATGTCGTAATGGTTGCTACCAAAGCTGCAATGCCCTGCTCATGAGGTAAGGGCATGCCTAATCAGGAGAACTACTGTAGAGGAAGTTCTGCTCACTGGTATATAGGTGCTCAGAGGTAATAATAGATAAAATTAGTGAGTAACCTCGGCACTCTAAATCTCCCAGACTAAGTCAGTAAGTCACAACGGATAGTAATGCAAAATCACTCTTTATTGGTCCGTATTAAGAAAAACATTTTTTTCATAAGCATATATGTTTTTGTCCAAAACAAGTTACAAATGACGTTTCGGCCTGAGCCTTCGTCAGATTGGACTTATCTGCATGTAATCATGAAAAATGACAATAATCAGTATCAGATAAGAGTGAGAGAACAATAACATAAACTCGAACAATGTAGAGGTACAATTGGGAGGCAGCAAAAAAATTGCAACACAGCAAGAAATGAAACACATGATACAAATGTCATAATACAGTACAAGGACAATATAGTAATGACAAATATGGGGTCAGAGTAGACTTAGACAGCTCTGGTACGAAAGAGATGTCAATCATAAAGTAACATGGCAGTAGGTGTAGAGCTACACTATGCATGGCAGAGCTAATGGGTAGACCGACCGGAGAAAAAGTGGAGAAGAAGTGTTTGTTCATGCCAGATGGGAGATAAATAATTTTTTACCGGCGCTGTCATTTACTGTAACATGATCATCGGTGTACGGTGTATACCTGTGATCACGTGAGCGGGGACCAGAAAAACCGTCCTGAATCATGATCTCCAGGGTCTCAGCTAGCCCTGAAACCCCGGAGATTTTCTGACGCTGGGGGGCGTTATTCACTTATTTCTGCCTGCTGTTTATAAACGGCAGATCAGAATAAGGCTACATTAACACGACCGATCCATTTTTGCGGTCTGCAAAAAACAGTCCGTTTTTTTTCACGGGTGCATCCGTGTGGCATCCGTTTCCGTTCCGTAGACGGTCCGTATGTCATCTGTTTGTCATCCATGTGCCTTCCGTTTTTTTTGTGTACTGCAAAAAAACTGAAGGAGGGTAAATGCATAAATTTACCCAGGATCCATAGCTTCATCCTACATGAGGCGGTCACATGTTCCCTCCAGTGCCATTTTCTACTGGTTTTCACAGCGTAGAGCGCTCTGGTGATTTTCCTGTGCTTGTGCACTTCATATCAGTCTTTTCTGTCATTATAATGGCAGAAAGACACATAATGTCCCACTCTCCTGCATTTTGTAATTTTGCACCCTTTGCTGCCTTTCATGTGGCACTAAGGGGTGCTTAGCTTTGTATTTAGCCAAAAAAATGAAAAAAATAAATGACGTAGGGTTCCCCCTAGTTTTGTAGCCAGCTTAGGGCAAAGCAGACGGCTGCAGCCTGCAGACCACAGCTGGCAACCTCACTTTGGCTGGTAATCCAAAACTGAGGGCACCCCACGCTGTTATTTTAAATTAAATAAATAATTTAAAAAAAACACGTAGGGGTCCCCCCAAAATTGGATCACCAGCCAAGGTAAAGCAGACAGCTGGGGCCTGATATTCTCAGACTAGGGAGGTCCATGGTTATTGGACTCTCCCCAGCCTAAAAATAGCAGGCCGCAGCCGCCCCAGAAGTGGCGCATCCATTAGATGCGCCATTCCTGGTGCTTCGCCCCAGCTCATCCCGCGCCCTGGTGCGGTGGCAAACGGGGTAATATATGGGGTTAATACCAGATGTGTAATGTCACCTGGCATCAAGCCCTGGGGTTGGTGAGGTCAGGCGTCTATCAGATACCCGACATCACCAACCCAGTCAGTAATAAAAAAAATAGACGACAAACGCATTTTTATTTGAAAAAACACTCCCCAAAACATTCCCTCTTTAACCAATTTATTAGAAAGAAAAACAAATCCAGGTCTGGTGTAATCCAAGGGGTTGCCATGACGATCCACACTGTCCCAGTCAATGAAGAGCAGAATGTTCCCCATTGGCTGGGAGAGCAGTGCAGTGACCTGAGCTAACATCAATAGGTCAGCCCAGGTCACTGCAGGGCATGACAAGTGCTTCTGTCAGCGAGGTACATTACCTGCGCTGATCTCCTGCACTGCCGACAGCACCTGTCACTGAGTTCAATGACCGCCGCCTTCACAGCCAAGTATCGCGAGAGGCCCGTGACGTCGCCGCTAGTCAGTCTCGGGTCGGAAGCGAGAGAAGGTGATGTGACAAGCGGCGGCCATGGAGGACAGTGACAGCGCTGAGGTCGGGATGGCGGGACTTCATCACCGCAGGTAAGCCGAGCAAGGCCATGTGTGCAGAGTGTGTGTGCAGAGTGTGTGTGCAGAGTGTGTGTGCAGAGTGTGTGTGCAGAGTGTGTGTGCAGAGTGTGTGTGCAGAGTGTGTGTGCAGAGTGTGTGTGCAGAGTGTGTGTGCAGAGTGTACATGCCGCGGGCAGGAGGGGGTGGAGCGAGCTGAGCAGGGAAGTGTGGGCTTCCTGCACGTAACTAGGATAAACATCGGGTTACTAACCAAAGCGCTTTGGTTGGATACCCGATGTTTATCTTGGTTACCAGCTTCTGGCAGGCTGCCAGCGATGGCTCCTGCACACTGTAGCTGTAAAACGCCCTGCTTTTTGCTGCTAGAACCGTTCTCGAACGTATCTAGAACTATCGAGCTTTTGCAAAAAAGCTCGAGTTCTAGTTCGACCTAGAACAGCCCCCAAAATCACTCGAGCCGCGAACTGGAGAACCACGAACTGCGCTCAACTCTACTTACAAGCCTTGACCTTGAGGTTATAAATGATTGTTGGAGGAATGTACGATAATGTACGATTATGAAAATCATCAAAATCCACTGTTGGCAGCGACAATTGCAGTTGCCAGCCATATGTGCTCAATGATAAATAAGTCTGGAGATGCTGCAGCCCATGGTAGCACATATACGCTACTCAAGATAGCATAAGCAACATACAGGATGGTGTTGCGGTGTTGAAAAATGGTTACTGGGCTACTTACACCACCACAGCAATATAACGCTGGGCTCTTGGTGTACATGGAGTGAAGACTGGTGGAGTTCGTCAATTGTACATTTTGCTACCCTACACTATAATACTAAGAGTGAGAATGATGTGATGTCCAAGGCATTGCACATGTGATCTCTAGATCTCTGCATTGTATATTGAGCTCTGGAGTTCTGCTTTTATCCTGGACACAGTAATGATAACTGTAAATTGGTTTGAAGACCACATGTGCAAAACCTTGAAGAGGTCTTCATGGGGAAACATCACACCGTTCCTACTCCTGGGAATATAGTGTGAGGTGGCATAATGTGGACAGCTCTGGTTTTCATTACACATACACTAATAGCACTGTATTTAGATTGTTTTTTTTTTTTTCTAGTAATATCAGTGGTATGGTCATTGCTGCAATGTGTTCCAGGAGCCATTTTCCAATGCTTCAATGCCATGCAGTATGTTCCTCCTATATTGAGGTTTTGTGAGTCCAAATATATTGAGCATAGCAAAACATTCCTCAGGCGATAATTAATGACCTCCATGACAGCAGCCAAGGTGTGTAAGTGTGTATTCCTGAGCATGATGCTCATACTCGATATTTTAGTTTTAAAAATTGTTTCCATCTTTTAAATATCGGTAAGATAGCGTATTTTTCGGACCATAAGATGCACCCTGGTTTTAGAGGAGGAAAATAAGAATATAAAATTTTAAGCAAAAAATGTGGTCATGACACACTGTTATGGGCGAGGATCTGCTGCTGACACTGTTATGGGGATTATGTCCCCAAATTCTCTTCTAAGGTACCCCAGCCTGGTAATGATCCTCCTGCCTTGTATATACAGTATATGTCCCTTATCCTGGTATAGCCCCCATCCTGCTATATGCCATCATCCTGGCATATGACCGTATCCTGCTATATACCCCATCCTGGCATATGGCCCCATCCTGCTATATAACCCATCCTGGCATATGGCCCCATCCTGCTATATAACCCATCCTGGCATATGGCCCCATCCTGCTATATACCTCCATCCTGCTACATACCCCCATCCTGCTGTATACCCCCATCCTGCTCATATACCCCCATCCTGCTACATACCCTCATCCTGCTGTATGCCCCCATCCTGCTGTATACCCCCATTCTGCTCGTATACCCCCATTCTGTTCATATACCCCCATTCTGCTCATATACCCCCATCCTGCTCATATACCCCCATCCTGCTCATATACCCCCATCCTGCTCTTATACCCCCATCCTGCTCTTATACCCCCATCCTGCTCATATACCCCCATTCTGCTCATAATATACACATTCTGCTCATAATATACCCCCATCCTGCTATATGCCCTCATCCTGCTATACACCCCCATCCTGCTATATACCCCCATCCTGGCATACGGCCCGCATCCTGTGTCACGACACACTGTTATGGGGCGAGGATCTGCTGCTGACACTGTTATGGGGGTAATGTCCCCAAATTCTCTAATAAGGTACCCCAGCCTGGTAATGATCCTCCTGCCTTGTATATACAGTATATGTCCCTCATCCTGGTATAGCCCCAATCCTGCTATATACCATCATCCTGGCATATGGCCGTATCCTGCTATATAACCCATCCTGGCATATGGCCCCATCCTGCTATATACCTCCATCTTGCTATATACCTCCATCCTGCTACATACCCCCATCCTGCTGTATACCCCCATCCTGCTGTATACCCCCATCCTGCTGTATACCCCCATTCTGCTCATATACCCCCATCCTGCTCATATACCCCCATCCTGCTCATATACCCCCATCCTGCTCATATACCCCCATCCTGCTCATATACCCCCATCCTTCTCATATACCCGCATCCTGCTCATATACCCCCATCCTGCTCATATACCCCCATCCTGCTCATATACCCCCATCCTGCTCATATACCCCCATCCTGCTCATATACCCCCATCCTGCTCATATACCCCATCCTGCTCATATACCCCCATCCTTCTCATATACCCGCATCCTGCTCATATACCCCCATCCTGCTCATATACCCCCATCCTGCTCATATACCCCCATCCTGCTCATATACCCCCATCCTGCTCATATACCCCCATCCTGCTCATATACCCCATCCTGCTCATATACCCCATCCTGCTCATATACCCCATCCTGCTCATATACCTTCATCCTGCTCATATACCTTCATCCTGCTCATATACCTTCATCCTGCTCATATACCCCCATCCTGCTCTTATACCCCCATCCTGCTCATATACCCCCATCCTGCTCTTATACCCCCATCCTGCTCTTATACCCCTATCCTGCTCTTATACCCCCATCCTGCTCTTATACTTCCATCCTGCTCTTATACCCCCATCCTGCTCTTATACCCCCATCCTGCTCATATACCCCCATCCTGCTCATATACCCCCATCCTGCTCATATACCCCCATCCTGCTCATATACCCCCATCCTGCTCATATACCCCCATCCTGCTCATATACCCCCATCCTGCTCATATACCCCCATCCTGCTCATATACCCCCATCCTGCTCATATCCCTTCATCCTGCTCATATCCCTTCATCCTGCTCTTATACCCCCATCCTGCTCTTATACCCCCATTTTGCTCTTATACCCCCATCCTGCTCTTATACCCCCATCCTGCTCTTATACCCCCATCCTGCTCTTATACCCCCATCCTGCTCTTATACCCCCATCCTGCTCTTATACCCCCATCCTGCTCATATACCCCTATTCTGCTCATAATATACCCTCATCCTGCTATATACCCCCATCCTGGTATACGGGCAGCATCCTGTGGCACATAAAAATAAATAAATAAATAAATGTTCATACTCCCCTTACCTCACTCCCTGCAGCATCGCTCCTCCTCCCATCTGTGTCAGCAGCAGCACCACTGAGTGGAGCCGGCTACGATCCCTGCAGCATTGCGATGTCCTCCTGTCTGTGCCGGCGGTAGCTGCGTTTGGACACGTGCGCATAGCGATGATGTCATCGCTGTGCGCACTGCTAGTCTCCACACAGCCGCGGCCGGCAGACAGGAGGACATCGCGGTGCTGCAGGTTTCGTGGCCGGTGAGTATACTGATTCACTGCACCCCGCGCTGATGATGATGCGCGGGGAGCAGTGAATACAGCCGCACATGATCACTGCAGGCTGTAGTTTCCAGGGGTGATCATGCAGGCAGGCTGTTTAATATGTGTAATATGTGCGCACCCCACGCCCATCATCCCGCCCACCTGTCAGCGCTGAGAGATGATGGGCGGGATGATGGGCGTGCATATGAAATGAGCGCGTCCACATGGTCACGGCAGGCTGCTACAGCCTGCTCGTGCCGTCGATGACCCGCTCCACTGCAGCACCCTCATTCCCCGAAGCCCTACATTCAGACTATAAGACACACACCCCACTTCCCCCCAACATTTGGGGGGAAAAAGTGCGTCTTATAGTCTGAAAAATACGGTATCTATTGATTTCTATAATCCCACAACTTTTCCTTGTTGTTGTTGCTATTTCATTGTTGAAGGGTGTATGTAACAACGTAGGGACTTACAGAGATCTTATTCTGCCCTCCGTCAAGGGAGATTATTGGCTATGGTCACATGCAATGATGTCATGAGAGAGACATACTGTAAACACCATAGAAACAGGTTATATCTTTTGAAATCTATCAGACAAATCCTCAGTCTGTTTCATGTATCCCACTATTACATGAATCAGCATAGAGGGTTATAGTAATAAAAAAATTACAGTGTGCTGTCCCTGTATACTCCATTATTGTCTCTGCCAATCCACAGAATTTGGCATCCTAAAGTTGATGTTATGGCGCCGCCACTCAAAGTAGGGTTTCCATGAAATACCCTTGTTAATCCCCATTATTGCAGTTAAAGAACAATAAAAACAAATAATCAGGTATCGAGTCATAATGAAACAAATCCATTATCATTTAAAAAAAACAAAAAAAAAAGGTGTACGGTAAGTTGTTCTTCTCTGTACCTATAAAAAGGATCTACTGGGATTTAGATATATGTAATTGTGACTGATTATAGAAGTACAACATTTGGTAACGGACGTATTAATTAGGGCACTGATCGTTCCTTCCGGGACTTGTTTAGAAATTCTCCAGCTACATGAGCCCAGTCCTGGACATCTCCATTGATCGCTTGATTACCGAATACTGAAATAAGCTTTGTCATTCCTCAAACACTCAGTAATGTTTTTTTATATTAGCATTAATGGTTATTAGGATTTTGATACTTCTTTCATCTCTCAGTCTCCTTGTATATTGAAGCTAATTTCGGGCAGAGTGGAGCCTCTTACAGGAAAACCAGTACTCATTATATTATGTATATCTTCCATTTCTTTTTTTCTTAAAACTTCCTTTGATATGTCTTACTTTGGATTGACACCTTTTTGCAAGTAAAAATTCGAGAGGTTATAAAAGGACACCAAATAGACTTTCTTTTATGTCTGAGAGAGCAATTCGCCTAAAACTCGTTTTATAATTTCTACTGTCTGCTCAGATGCAGAACACAGATTTTCTCTCTATATACACTGGAGATCAAAATTAGAGAACAATACACAATTTCCTAAATGTTAAGGTCATTGTGTAGTCCTATGTGATTATTTCCTAACATGAGGTAACTAGCCGTATTTTAAGCTTATTTCATAAATTGAATTTTTTCACAAGCACATAATAAAATGAGATACATGAAAAAGAGTACTGATCAAAATTAGAGAACTCTTTCAGATCACTGCACGTTATTTGTGTTAATCTGGAACCTGTTGCTATTTTCCTTTATTATCTGACAAACCCCATGTAACTGGCAGCCTAAGTTTCCAGTTTGCACTGACTTTTCAAAAATGGTGTGCCATTCCAAAGTGAATGAAACCCTCCGACAGCAAGATGTCCAGATGAAAGCCAAAGGGGTGACCCTATCAGCCATAGCAAGAGTAGTTGGTAGTTCTAAGTCTGTGATTTCGAGAATATTGCATCTTTACAACATCACAAACTCTTTCAAGTCCCCCAAGAAGGTGGTCGCCATTGAAAGACAAATGTAAGAGAGGACAGGATAATGCAGAGAATCTCCATGGGTAATCATTTCTACATTGCAGCTGGCATTTCTCCTCAGTTCAGCATTGAACAGGGTAAGAATCTGTCTCGTCATACAGTGTCACAACGTTTAAGAGCATTTGGACTGAAAGCCCACTCTGCAGTGACCAATCCTTTCATTAGCAGAAAGAATCAAACGACTAGACTCCCCTTTGTTGAGGAGGATGTTGTCTGGACTGAGGAGAAGTGATCCACAGTTCATTTTAGTGATTAAAGCAAGTTTAATTTATTTTGGTCTTATGGGAAACATTATGTTCATCAACAAACTGGGGAAAGACTGAACCCAAAATGTATTAAGAAGTCATTGAAAGGTGGTGGAGGAAGTATCATGGTTTGGGGAATGTTTTCTGCAGCTACATAGCAGAGTGAGTCCAAGTGTTATCAGAACCTTCTTCAACAACACGTGGTTCCTTACTTGCTTTCATCACTCAATCAGCCAGCAATTTTCATGCAGGACAATGCCCCCTGTCACACAGCAAAACGGATAAAGCAGTGCCTTGAAACAGAAAACATTGAAACGGTGAAATGGCCAGCTTAGAGTCCTGATCAAAACCCACTGGAAAACCTCTGGAAAATCCTTGGCAAAAAAGTTATGGCCAAGAAACCCACAATAGTAAAAGAATGTAAATGAGACTTGGAAGAAGAGTGGACCAAAATCACACAGAGTAGTGTGAGAGATTAGTGATGTCCTGTGGCCGCAGATGCGCTGAAGTAATTCAAAGCAAAGGCCTGTACACTCCCTACTGATTGACTGTAGTTACCTTGAGAAAATGTAGTTATAATCTTTCTCTGTGCTACAGTCATTGCAGTTTTCTAATTATGATTATCATATTTTGGGCAAAGTAAAGGTTTTATGTTGATAAACTTTGGATCTTTTGTAAAACACTGTTCTAGTGGCATGGTGTACCCTCTTATAAAAACCCTTCAAATGTTGGCCCATGTAGATTACATGTCTGGAAAAAGGAAGTGATTATAGATTGTTCTCCAGTTTTTGATCTCAAGTATATATAAAATATAAATAAAATATATAAAAAATGCTGCAAATTAAAAATCATAAATGTAGAGGTATAATTTATCTTTTAGCAATTAATGAAATGTGAATTTGATAAACAAGAGAAAACTAAGTTAAATTAATATTTTTCGGGACTACTCTTTGCCTTCAAAACATCATCAATTCTTCTAGGTACAACTTGCACTATGTTTTTGAAAAAACTCTGCAGGGAGGTTGTTCAAAACATCTTGGAAAACTAACCATAGATCTTATGTTGCCTTGTGTAAAATCCTCTCTCTTCATGTAATTCCAGTCTCTGGGGGTCAGATTTTCAAATGTATGACTTTTTGATCTTTCCTTTAACGGTAGTTAATACCATTGGCTACATGTCTGGGGTCATTGTCCTTCTGTAGAATAAATTATTATTGGGTCATAAATGCTGAGAAATACTGGCAAATACTTTGCAATCATGCAATACCAACAAGAAGGTGTCTGAATTTATTCTATTGCCAGACAATGACCCCAAACATACAGCGACTGTAATTAACTAACCTTAGCTTAAAGAAGAACAACATGTCCTAGAAGTGATGATATGGCCCCAACAGAGCCCTGTGATCAACATCGAATTTGTCTGGACATGAAGAGACAGAAGGATTTGCACAAGTCTACATCCACAGCACAGATAATGTGTGATCAGTTCTCCAGATATTTGGAACAACCTCCCTACTCAGTTCCTTCAAAAACTGTGTGCAAGTGTACCGAAAAGAAATTATGCTCTTTTGCACCAAATATTGAGTTAACATTTCTTTTTTGTTAATTGGTAAAAGTAAACTAACACTTCTGTTTTTGAAAGTATCCTTACTTTACAGCTTGTTTCCATACCTGTCTAAAAAATATTGTACAGTGCTGTGATATATACTGTATTTTTCCAATCTTGGGAGCAAAAGTGAGGGGTGGGGAGGGAGTGTATTAGGCTAGGGCCACACGAGCATATGGCATCGGATGCGATATGCTAATGACCCTTGCCTCCTGCTCTGCTGCGAGCATGAACTGATTGTCATTATACTGTGATCTGATTCTGTGATCAGCTCACAGCTGCGGAGGAGAGGGAGGGATTAATCTCTCTGTTGCCTCTATTGTGAACTGATCCGTATGTCGCACTACACTCAGATGTCATCAGAGTGCTGTCCGATGTTTCACTTGCACCCATAGATTTGTATGGGTGCGAGTTAATACAGCCCTCGCATACACTTGCGGCATGCTGTGATTGCTTTCTCTGTGCGAGTCTGCCTGAGGAAATAATCACAGATGGCAACTGCCTGATAGAGTAACATTGGTCTGAGTGGAATGCAATTTTTTTTTATTTATTTATTTTTTAATCTGATTTAACTTGCCATGGGCATCCTGAATAGGGCTTGTGCAGAAAATATACCCTATGGGAACAAACATGCTAGAAATAGGAGGAAACCCCTATGGCTAAATAGAGCTGTAAGGGAAGCAATAAAAGAAAAACAGAAAGCCTTAAAAGACTTAAAGAGGGTAGGTAGTGATGAGGCATTATATAATTATAGAAAATTAAATAAAATATGTAAAAAGCAAATTAAGTTAGCTAAGTTTGAGACAGAGAGACTCATTGCGAGAGAAAGTAAAAATAATCCTAAAATATTCTTTAACTACATAAACAGTAAAAAACTGAAAAGCGATAGTGTTGGCCCCCTTACAAATAGTCTTGGTGAAATGGTGGAAGGGGATGAGGGTAAAGCCAACCTGCTGAATGACTTTTTTTCTACGGTTTTTATACAAGAAAATGCCATGGCAGATGACATGATCAGTGATACCATAAATTCACCCTTGAATATTACCTGCTTAACCCAGCAGGAAGTACGCCGCCGCCTCGAAATCACAAAGGTTGACAAATCTCCGGGCCCGGATGGCATAAACCCCAGAGTACTACAGGAATTGAGTTCTGTGATAGATAGACCATTATTTTTAATCTTCTCAGATTCCTTAATAACAGGGTCGGTACCGCAGGACTGGCGCATAGCAAATGCGGTGCCAATATTCAAAAAAGGGACAAAAACTGAGCCGGGAAATTATAGGCCGGTAAGTTTAACCTCTACGGTTGGTAAAATCCTTGAGGGTTTCTTGAGAGATACTATACTGAAGTATCTCAAGAAAAATAACCTTATGACAGAGTATCAACATGGGTTTATGAGGGATCGATCCTGTCAAACTAATTTGATCAGCTTCTATGAAGAGGTAAGTTCAAGCCTGGACCAGGGAAATGCAGTGGATGTTGTGTGTATGGACTTTTCAAAAGCTTTTGATACGGTTCCACACAAAAGGTTGGTACATAAAATGAGAATAATGGGGATAGGGAAAAATATGTGTAACTGGGTTAAAAACTGGCTCAGTGATAGGAAACAAAGGGTGGTTATTAATGGTACGTACTCGGACTGGGTCTCAGTTCATAGTGGGGTACCACAGGGGTCAGTATTGGGCCCGCTTCTTTTCAACATATTTTTAAATGACCTTGTTGGGGGCATGCGGAGTAGAATTTCAATATTTGCAGATGATACTAAACTTTGCAGGGTAATCAATACAGAGGAGGATAATTTTATATTACAGGGAGATTTATGTAAATTGGAGGATTGGGCTGAGAAGTGGCAATTGAAGTTTAATGTAGATAAATGTAAGGTCATGCACTTGGGTAGAGGAAATAACATTTATGATTATGTACTTAATTGTAGAACACTGGGTAAAACAGACACAGAAAAAGACTTGGGTGTATGGGTGGATGGTAAACTTCACTTTAGTGGACAGTGTCAGGCAACTGCTGCCAGGGCTAATAAAATAATGGGATGTATTAAAAGAGGTATAAGTGTTCATGAAAAAAATATAGTTCTACCTCTGTACAAGTCACTAGTGCGACCGCACTTAGAATACTGTGTACAATTCTGGTCACCGATATATAAGAAGGACATAGCTGAACTGGAGAGGGTGCAGAGAAGAGCGACCAAGATTATTAGAGGAATGGGTGGGCTGCAATACCAAGACAGGTTATTAAACTTGGGGTTATTTCGTTTGGAAAAACGAAGGCTTAGGGGGGATCTAATCACAATGTATAAATATATGAGGGGACAGTACAGAGACCTTTCCAAAGATCTTTTTACACCTAGGCCTGCGACTGGAACACGGGGGCATCCGCTACGTCTTGAGGAAAGAAGGTTTAATCATAATCACAGACGAGGATTCTTTACTGTACGAGCAGTGAGACTATGGAACTCTCTGCCGCATGATGTTGTAATGAGTGATTCACTACTAACATTTAAGCAGAGCCTGGACGCCTTTCTTGAAAAATTTAATATTACCAGTTATGTATATTAGATTTTATGACAGGGTATTGATCCAGGGAAATAGTCTGGTTGCCGGATGTGGAGTCAGGAAGGAAATTTTTTCCCCATTGGAATTTGTCTGCCACATTGGGTTTTTTTTTGCCTTCCTCTGGATCAACATGTTAGGCTACGGGTTGAACTAGATGGACTTAGAGTCTCCCTTCAACCTTAAAAACTATGATACTATGATACTTGTACAATTTTACTCACTGTGTGTCCTAGGACTTATAGTCCGGCTGTGCTTGGCTCACTATGGGAGGGGAGAGAGTGACCGGAAGTAGGAACAGGGTCGCTGCTGCACAAAGCCAGCATATGGGGTAAACACTTGTATCTGCTATTAAAGAGAATTAATATTCACTACTTCTCATGCCCATAATCCCACCCACCTCGGCACTGAAGCTGGTGCAGAGAAGTGGGTAGAATTATTCACATGAGGAGCAGTGAATATTCATTGTCTTTTATAGCAGACACACACAACGGCCTCAGACGCTGGCTTACTACAACGGCTGGGGAAATGATGTGTGTCCACTGTTTAGGAAAATGAATATTCACTGTTCCTTCCCCACATAGTGAATGTTCATTTTGGATAAGCTGGCAGCTGACGTCAGCATCTGACTTATGGTTCACGGCAGTAATGTCATACCCTGCCCGTCACTTACACACTGAAGTCAGCTGATGGCATTAGAAGACGACGTTGCGCATCGGGGGAGTGTAAGGGCGTGAGTAGAATCGATTATTTTTTTTTTATGTGTGCAGAATATCAATAGGCATATATAACAGGAGATCGAGGGACATACGGAACAGGATGGGGGCATATTATGAGCAGGATGAGGGTATATAGCAGGATGGGGCTATATAGCAGGATGAGGGCATATACCAGGATGGGGGTATATTATGAGCAGGATGGGGTCTATATAGCAGGATGTGGCTATATAGCTGCATGGGGGTACATAGCAGGATGGGTTTTCTTATCAGGATGGGGGCTATACCACGATGAGGGACATATACAGTTAGGTCCAGAAATATTTGGACAGTGACACAATTTTCGCGAGTTGGGCTCTGCATGCCACCACATTGGATTTGAAATGAAACCTCTACAACTGAATTCAAGTGCAGATTGTAACATTTAATTTGAAGGTTTGAACAAAAATATCTGATAGAAATTGTAGGAATTGTACACATTTCTTTACAAACACTCCACATTTTAGGAGGTCAAAAGTAATTGGACAAATAAACCAAACCCAAACAAAATATTTTTATTTTCAGTATTTTGTTGCGAATCCTTTGGAGGCAATCACTGCCTTAAGTCTGGAACCCATGAACATCACCAAACGCTGGGTTTCCTCCTTCTTAATGCTTTGCCAGGCCTTTACAGCCGCAGCCTTCAGGTCTTGCTTGTTTGTGGGTCTTTCCGTCTTAAGTCTGGATTTGAGCAAGTGAAATGCATGCTCAATTGGGTTAAGATCTGGTGATTGACTTGGCCATTGCAGAATGTTCCACTTTTTTGCACTCATGAACTCCTGGGTAGCTTTAAATGTATGCTTGGGGTCATTGTCCATCTGTACTATGAAGCGCCGTCCGATCAACTTTGCTGCATTTGGCTGAATCTGGGCTGAAAGTATATCCCGGTACACTTCAGAATTCATCCGGCTACTCTTGTCTGCTGTTATGTCATCAATAAACACAAGTGACCCAGTGCCATTGAAAGCCATGCATGCCCATGCCATCACGTTGCCTCCACCATGTTTTACAGAGGATGTGGTGTGCCTTGGATCATGTGCCGTTCCCTTTCTTCTCCAAACTTTTTTCTTCCCATCATTCTGGTACAGGTTGATCTTTGTCTCATCTGTCCATAGAATACTTTTCCAGAACTGAGCTGGCTTCATGAGGTGTTTTTCAGCAAATTTAACTCTGGCCTGTCTATTTTTGGAATTGATGAATGGTTTGCATCTAGATGTGAACCCTTTGGATTTACTTTCATGGAGTCTTCTCTTTACTGTTGACTTAGAGACAGATACACCTACTTCACTGAGAGTGTTCTGGACTTCAGTTGATGTTGTGAACGGGTTCTTCTTCACCAAAGAAAGTATGCGGCGATCATCCACCACTGTTGTCATCCGTGGACGCCCAGGCCTTTTTGAGTTCCCAAGCTCACCAGTCAATTCCTTTTTTCTCAGAATGTACCAGACTGTTGATTTTGCTACTCCAAGCATGTCTGCTATCTCTCTGATGGATTTTTTCTTTTTTTTCAGCCTCAGGATGTTCTGCTTCACCTCAATTGAGAGTTCCTTAGACCGCATGTTGTCTGGTCACAGCAACAGCTTCCAAATGCAAAACCACACACCTGTAATCAACCCCAGACCTTTTAACTACTTCATTGATTACAGGTTAACGAGGGAGACGCCTTCAGAGTTAATTGCAGCCCTTAGAGTCCCTTGTCCAATTACTTTTGGTCCCTTGAAAAAGAGGAGGCTATGCATTACAGAGCTATGATTCCTAAACCCTTTCTCCGATTTGGATGTGAAAACTCTCATATTGCAGCTGGGAGTGTGCACTTTCAGCCCATATTATATATATAATTGTATTTCTGAACATGTTTTTGTAAACCGCTAAAATAACAAAACTTGTCACTGTCCAAATATTTCTGGACCTAACTGTATAAGAGGATGGGGATCATAAACAAAGCAGGAGGATCACCACCAGGCTGGGTTACCTTAGTAGAGAATTTGGGGACATTACCCCCACAACAGTGTCAGCAGCAGATCCTCGCCCCATAACAGTGTGTCATAACCACATTTTGTGTTTAAAATTTTATTTTCCTATTTTCCTCCTCTAAAACCAGGGTGCGTCTTATGGTCCGGTGCGTCTTATAATCCAAAAAATATAGTATCTATAAGGATGGGCCCAGGATGGGGACAAATGCACCAGGATGGTGCATTAGTACAGAATTGGGAACATTACCTCCATAAAAGTGTTAGCAGCCGGTTTCGATTTTTTTTTTTAATATTTTCCTTTTCTATAATCTAGTTGCATCTTATAGTTGGAAAAAAAGGTACATTTTTTTTCTCCAATTATTTTTTTTTTCTTGGAGTTTGTAGTTTAACTATGAGTTTACTTTCTGTTTACAGGGCAATTTTGGTGAAGTTTTCAAGGGCACATTAAAAGATAAAACACCGGTTGCCGTTAAAACATGCAAGGAAGATCTTCCTCAGGAATTAAAAATCAAATTTTTGTCTGAAGCCAGGTGGGTAAAGTGGAGTTATGGATATTTATACTGTGTGGTTACATTTTAATGAGAATGAAGCTGCTGCTTGAAGGTGAATTTTAGAATGTGATCTTGTAATGTGCAAACAAAATTAAGGAGCATTTGTATAGAATTGCTCTCTATGGCTGGACAATCTTGACCCACAGTAGGAATTTTGCAATATTACAAGAATTCTCCATTCAGGTGTTTAAACCTTTGTTACCCAGGTTTCAAAGGATTATTTTCACACTTTAAGGCTATCTTCACACACTGCATTTTTTACCTGCGTTTTTGGTCCGTTTTTGCTGCAGAAATTTCTTGAGAAATTCTTGTAACCTTTCTGCAGACATTCCCCAGCAAAACCTATGGCAAAAAAAATTAGCTGTGCGCACACTGCGTTTTTTTCTTAAGAAAATTCTTTCAGTAGATTTTCTTAAGAAAAAGAATGAGCAGGTCACTTCTTTTCTGCAGCTAACTGCGTTATTTGCCATATATAATTGGCACAATAACGCAGGGAGCAACCAGCGGTAAAAACGCACCAAAACGCGGCAAAAACGCAGGTACGTTTTTGGTGCGTTTTTTAACACAGGTGCACTCTTAAGAAATTTCTTAAGAAAAATCATTTTTCTAGTGTGAACATAGCCTAAGGCTACATGCGCACGCTGCAAACTGCACCTTGTCAAAGAGATCCTGGAAATGTCCCAAAAAACGCTTGTAATGTAGGTGCGTTTTTGGTGCGTTTTTGTCATTGCATTTTTTTAAATGAGAAACAAAATATGATAGGGAAGGATAATGGATAGATAGCTAGAATAGATGATATATAGAAAGAATAGCTAGATAGATAATAAGAACAATATAGATTAGATAATAAGAAAGAACAGAATACATAGAAATAGGAGAATAGCTTGATAGAGGGATAGCCAGCTTGGTTAGCTTTTTTTTTTTTTTGGGTGTAAAAAAAAGTAACATGGGGTCCCCCCCATTTTTCATATCCAGCACCAGAACAGCAGCAGATGCAGGCTGCAACCCTTAGCTCTCTGCTGTACCTTAGCTGGTTATGAAAACTTTTTAATTATTTGATTTATTTAAAAGAAAAAAAAAAATGACGTGATCCCCTCATTTTTCTAATACCAGCCAAGGTGCAGCAGACCACTGGGGGCTGATATTATTAGGGTGGGAAGGGCCATCGTTATTTGGCCCTTTCCAGCCTAACAATAGCAGCCCACAGCTGCCCTAGAAGTGGTGCATCCATAAGATGCGCCATTTCTGGCGTTGGATCCGACTCTTACCATTGCCCTGGTGCGGTGGCAATCGGGGTAATAAGGAGTTAATGGCAACAGCCCATAGCTGCCACTAATCCCTAAGTTAGTGATGTCATGCGTCTATGAGACACCCCACATCACTAATCTGTAAGTGAAAGTAAATAACCACAAACAGCCAAAAAAATCCTTTATTTGAAATAAAATAAAAAAACACCCTCTTTCACCACTTTATTAACCCCCAAAACACCCCTCCAAGTCCGAAGTAATCCACACGAGGTCCCACGACGCTTCCAGCTCTGCTACATTCCTGTCCTGTCACAGCCAGTGGTCATACAGCATGGCTGCCAGCTGTGAGTGTGGACAGAGCCGCAGCGATCAGAATAAACTAGTGTGAACCCCTGACATCACAGCTACGGGTCCCGCAGTACGGCGGGTGTCGCAGCAATGATGCCATGGCTGGGTTCACTGCGGTTCAGGCCGCTACTGAAGTGAGCCGCGTGAACTCACGCGTGTCCTCCAGCTGTGGCTCGCTTCAGTCTCTGCCTGATATCCGCTCACAGGTGGACTCCTCGAACTGTGACAGCAAACACCTGAGTGACGGCACCGCTCCACAGCTGGAGTCCTCCAGCTGTCACAGCAAACCAGCCAAGTGACTTAAGTGAGCAGCACGATCGGCGGTTCTGTCACTCAGGTGTTTGCTGTCACAGCTCGTGTCCTCCACCGCTGATAGAGCGACTCTCTTCTGTACTGTACGATTTAGACACGCGCATCGGCGCCTGTGATTGGTTGCAGTCAGACAGCTGTCACTCAGAATGGGGGCTCGTCTGACTGCAACCAATCCCAAATGCGGGGAGAAGTCAATATGTATGATGCTAATGAGCGGGTCGGGAAGAAGATGAGAGGCGGGGGAGCAGTGTGACAGCCGGTGATCGGTAAGTATGTACTGCTTGAGGGGAAAGAGAGGGAGCGCAAGAGAGACACAGACACAGACATCGACACTGACACAGGCAAGACACTGACACAGGCACCGAGACACGGACATGGGCATGTCAAATTCACTCCAGCATTGATTTTGTCATTCTGTAACTAAGTTGGTGAGCTGCATTTTTGTTGACAAAACCGCAGGTAAAATGCATGCAAAATGTCAAACGCACCAATTTGATAGCATTTATTTTTCCTTGTGTTTTTGATTCCCTCATTGATTTGAATAAAATGTTGATAAAAACGCAAGAAAGAATGAACATGCTGCATTTTTTTTGTCACAAACTTTTGACAAAAAAAAACGTTGACAAACTGCAACGTGCGCACAGCAAATCTGACTTCTCATAGACATTGCTGGGAAGTCAGATGTCAGAAAGTTCTGACAACAAAACTGCAACAAAAAAAAGCGGCAAAAACGACACAAAAAAACGCAACGTGCGCATGTAGCCTTAATATACAGATAGTCATAATAGCCAAACATCTATTTTTTTTTTTTGTTTCTAAAAGTTGATGCTTGACAAATTAAGAAAAAATAACCCTTGGCATGTCACAGTTATGGGTATCTTCATGGATATATTTCCTCAGAAATAAAATCTTTAAAAATTCATGTCGTAGCTAAAAGTCTGACCCAAAAGGTCTTAACGCGTTGAGCGTCCCAAAAAATAAATGTTAAAGATCTCAGAGATTATAGACCCGTCCTTATCCTTTGTCTACATGTACTTCTTGTCACAAAATTATCAAAACTGAAGAGACAAGAAATCCATGTGATGCCAGTAAGCAATGGGGCTATCACTCCATTAGAAAAACATTTATCTACACCGCTCTTCGTTATACAGCACAAATATTATGGATACATGTAAACAAGTTGTCCTCCCTCAACCATGATCCATAAAGTTCAATTAAGAAACTAAGATGGAAGTCTCATCCTTCTACGGGTATGTCCGCACGCTGCGTTCTGGATTTGTCAAAAGAATGCACCCTCTTGCAGACTTTGACAAATGTAAACACTGCGTTTGACTAAAAAAAAAAACGTGAAAAAACGCATTCGCTGTCAGCTTCCGATGTAGCAGAGCTGAAAGTGTTGTGGGATCTCGTGTGGATTAAGTCGGACCTGGAGGGGTGTTTATGAACCCACCAAAGTGCTGAAAGATTTTTTTTTTTTTTTTTCAAAATAAAGGATTTTTTGGGTGTATGGGTTTATTTACTTTGACTTACAGGTTAATCATGGGGGGGGTGTCTCATAGACGCCTGCCATGATTAACCTAGGACTTAGTGGCAGCTATGGGCTGCCATTAACTCCTTATTACCCCGATTGCCACCGCACCAGGGCAATTCGGGAAGAGCCGGGTAAGGTCCCGGGACTGTCGCATCTAATGGATGAGGCAATCCCGGTCAGCTGCTGGCTGATATTTTTAGGCTAGGGGGCAGCCTAAAAATGATAGGCCTCCCCAGTCTGAGAATACCAGCTTTCAGCTCTGTGACTTTATCTTGGCTGGGTATCAATTGGGGGGGGGGACTGCACGTCATTATTATTATTATTTCCTGATTGTACTGCACAATATAGACCCGCCCACCGGCGCTGTGATTGGTTGCCGTGAGACAGCTGTCACTAAGCGTAAGGGCTCGTCTGACTGCAACCAATCATAGGCGCCGGTGGGTGGGCGAAGCAGTGAATATGAGATTAGAAGCCACGGGAGCAGTGTGTCAGCCGTGCAGCGCCGTGTCGGTGATCAGTGAGTATGAAGGTGGGAGAGAGAGAAAGAGACCGACAAAGAGAGAGACCGAAAGACATGCGCTTTATTTTTACAAGAATGCATACAAAATGCAACCAGAATGCAGTGCAAACGCACAGCTAAACATTTTGGTTGCGTTTTGACACACTTTATTCATTTCAATTGGTGGAAAATGCAACCAAAACGCAATGAAGAAGTGACATGCTTGCTTTGTTTTAGGCAACGTTTTGACAAATATTTGACAAACAAAACGTTGATTAAAAAAAAAAGCAATGTGCGGATGGAATTTTCTGACTTCTCATAGTCTTTGTCGGGGAAGCACAATGCATGTGTTTTGTCATTGACATGGTGCAGTTTAAAACGCAGCCAAAACGCAGAAAAAAAGCACACGTGCGCACATGGCCTAAAGGTTCCTCCCAACAAAAGGACTCGGGATAGAGAATATCGGGCATATTGAATTTCAGCACCTTATCTTTTGCTTTTCTGGGGTGGTAGTTTACTACCCTTGCCCTATTAGAAACATGTGCATTCTTGGCTAAACTGACAGTGCATGCGACTAAGAAGGGTTCAGCTTACCGCAACTTAAGGTGCATGAGTACTGTATAGCGCTTATTTGCGACAGCCTATTTTATAAAGTTTGTTTTGTGTGGTGTTTTTTTTGTTGTTGTTTTTATTGTTGTTATTATTATTATCGTTATTATTTTTACTTCATTTAAGTTAGTTCCTTATTTTTAATGATTTTGTTTGTCTTTGCACAGAATTTTGAAGCAATATGACCATGTCAATATCGTAAAGCTTATTGGAGTCTGTACACAAAGACAGCCGATATACATTGTTATGGAACTCGTACCGGGTGAGCTCATTTATATCAGTTCATATGTCTGATCTCATTTGTCATGCTTAATGTATTCACTGCGTATGTCATTACTCTTTTGGCTTTTTAGTTTATTGTATACACTACTTCATTTTCACTTTCAAATGATTGAAGACACATTTGATGGGATACAGTTGTTGTATAGCTGAGTGGACATGTTAATGTAGCCAGAGAATTAGAGCTTCTATAGGCAGCAATGAAAATAAAGGCAAAATTTTTGCTTAGATGCCAGTTAAAATCCAGTCATTCTTTTCAGTTTTGTGCCTTATTATAATGTTTGCCCACCTCTTGTGCGGTCAATAATTAAAAAGGAGCTTTCAGTAGGTCAAAATTGGCTAGATTTTGGGCTCTTCCTCCCCCACCCAATGCCCTTGAATATTGTTGTTTTGTGTTTGCGTGTGTATTTGTTTCTATAATTTGATCAGAGATACGGGCCTTGTTATTAGTATTAAAGGGAATTTGTCAGGTGATTTTCTTTTACAAAACTAATGGAATCCTGGGATAGGGTCTGGGCAGCCCTTTCAGGATCAGTTACTTTTATTGTTCTACTTTATACTGTTATCTTGCTGTGAGCACCCTGGCTAGTCAAGCATATGTAAATCCAACTTGATTATGCACTGTTCCCCACAGCCCTGTCTCCTATGCTAGCATCAGCCATAATAAAAATCTTCATGGTAGTTTACTATAACTGCCACGAGGTGGGCGTGGGGAGCAGTGCATATTTAGTTTGGATTTACATATGCTTGACACTGAATTCTCTGGGATGTACAGCAATATAACGTGATAAGGTAGAGCAATAAAAATTACTAATCCTGAAAGGGCTGCCAAAGCCAGAACCATTAGTTCTGTACAAGAAAATCACCCAATAGATTCCCTTGAATTTTTATGGTCTTTAACTAAGGGGCAATGCTCACAGGATTCTTTGGGCGATTGTCTATGGGGTACTCTTCATTATTACTCTGTATGAAAAAAATAAAATTAAATTAATATTAACAAAAAAAAGTACTGGAACTCAGTGACACATTACAAATAACAAGAAGATATGAAATACTCAGGGGAGCAGCGTGTATTAAATAAGTGAAATAACTGGTCTCTTTAGAACTGTAAAAAAATGTTCTCTTTAATTTCTTACCATATGATTTTATTTTTTAGGATGGAGAGGCTTGCTACCAATAAAGTGTTTTGTATTATGCATTTCCTAGACATCTTGGCAATAACATATTCTTAAGTTTAGCATTCCTAATAAGAAAAAAAAACTGCAACCTTTTGCATTGCAAAAACCTTTCACTATTCTCTTTGCCAGTTACTGTTAAATAATTCAACAATTTTTTATCAATATATATTTCAGCGAATGAAAATAGATATTTATTTTTATCTTGTTTTTTTTTTCTTTTTTTTTTCATGATTGATGGCAAAAAACATGTTAGTTTAGTCTTATTTGACAGGTCGTACACAGAGGCTCACAATACTTGTCCGACGCTGCTGATTCATTATGAGGCGTGTACCTCCTAATGAATCAGGAGCGTCTGACTCCCGCATGCCTCCTCACCATGACCCGCCTGAACAACGCTGGTTTTGATTAATCAAGGCCGATGTATCTCAAATTTATATTCACTGCCTACAACTTTGACATTTCAATAACGAAGGTGAAATTAACTTTTTGATATGTAGCGTATAAAGTATTTTTCTTGCATTATTGTATCTGCCGTGTACATGTTGATGTTTTGTTTTCTTTTTACTTAGCCGATCACTTTCATCATGTTGAACACATGAGCACATTTTCGGGCTGCAGTTATAATGCATCAGTCCAGTGTGGTTTGGTTCTAATGTTTCATTTAGTGCCTAATATCCCACAACAAATGAGGATGAAATAGTTTGAGCTGCCCACTTATCCAGACGCCGAACACACATTAATCCTACAAAACTAGACTTATTTCCCTTAATTTGTGTCTTACTGGGGTTTTGAAGCTGCTGGCAGATTACACAGCTGTAATAATAGTAGACTGCACATTGCTCCTGAGACGATACACTACATTTCAGTAATGTGATTTCACCTCTTTACAGTTTGGCCTCAGAATGTTATTTACCAAACAGTTTTTGCAGAAACCTTTAAGTTGGTGAAAAATTTAAATTGCAGGTCTCTTACTTTGTAGCAAACAAGTCATGCCAGACTAATCTAATTTGCTTCTATGATGGAATCGCTGGATAAGGGAAATGCGGTACATATAGTATATCTCAACTTCAGCAAAGCATTTGATAAAGTAGTTCATACTATCCTTATTGAGATTGACAAGGCAACGGTTAGGTGGATTTCTATCTGCCTTAGTGATCGTACTCAGAGGTAATAAATGGTTGCACAACCAGTTGGAAGAATGTTTCAAGTGCGGTACCACAAGGCTGTGTCTTGGCCCCAGTGGTGGTCAACATTTTTAGAAATAATCTAGATAAGGGAACTATAAATAAACTAATCAAATTTGCAGACAATGCAAAGTTAGGAGAAATGGCTAAGGCTGGGTTCACACATAGCGGCAGCGACGTCGCTGTTACGTCACCATTTTCTGTGACGTAACAGCGACCATGTAAGTCGCTGTTATGATCGCTGCTTAGCTGTCAAACACAGCGACGCAGCAGCGATCATAACGTCGCTACATCTGCAGAGAGCAGGGAGCCGCGCACACTGCTTACCACTGGCTCCTTGCTCTCCTAGCTACAGTACACATCGGGTTAATTAAGCCGATGTGTACTGCAGCTACATGTGCAGAGAGCAGGGAGCCGCGCACACTGCTTAGCGCTGGCTCCTTGCTCTCCTAGCTACAGTACACATCGGGTTAATTAACCCGATGTGTACTGCAGCTACATGTGCAGAGAGCAGGGAGCCGCGCACACTGCTTAGCGCTGGCTCCTTGCTCTCCTAGCTACAGTACACATCGGGTTAATTAACCCGATGTGTACTGCAGCTACATGTGCAGAGAGCAGGGAGCCAGCACTGGCAGCGAGAGCGGCGGAGGCTGGTAACGAAGGTAAATATCGGTTAACCAGGGAAAGGGCTTCCCTTGGTTACCCGATGTTTACCCTGGTTACACCTTACCGCAGCTGCCAGATGCTGGCTCCTGCTCTCTGCTCGCTTCATTTCGTCGCTCTCTCGCTGTCACACACAGCGATGTGTGCGTCACAGCGGGAGAGCGCCTTTGAAGAAAACGAACCAGGGCTGTGTGTAACGAGCAGCGATCTCACAGCAGGGGCCAGATCGCTGCTCAGTGTCACACACAGCGAGATCGCTAATGAGGTCACTGTTGCGTCACCAAAACCGTGACGTAGCAGCGATTTCGGTAGCGATCTC